>NW_026867509.1:132500-211722 GCF_020745735.1 Hemiscyllium ocellatum | reverse complement strand
CCTTCTCAGAGTTGAGCCATTGAGGGCTTTTCCTGAAGTCAGATTCCTGACATTTTTCATAACCTGTCGACACTTTTACGTTTTCTGGAGTCTTTAGTTACCTCCACTGAGCCGATACCACCTTTTCAAAACTGTCCTTACCATTATCCATGCAAGTGAACCAACACATACACTTTCATTAGGTTATCATACCAACGTCGAGGAGCTTTCGACGGTTTACTGTGTATTTTAACACCCCAGTAATAACAATGATATGCTGGAAAGTACCTGGGCGTACTCTAAACGTAAAGAACCCGGTGCTTTTGGACAAGTGGCAGGAAGAAGTTCAGGGGCATAAAGAGAGAGAGAGAGTTTCCACATAGCTCTCTGTTGAAATCCTCGCCAGTTCAGGACTGAACTAAACAGCTCAACAAGCGAGCCGACCACTCCTCTTTCATCCTACAGGCCACTTCGAAAACACGATTAATTTAGCCTGAAGTCTCATCTGTTACATATGAATAAAAGGCCTCTCAGAATCTTTTTCTGTACCAAACCAGACTGATTGGAGCCCGGGCTGGTTTAACTGGAAAAAAACACCAAGGACAGAGCGTCCTTGAGCCAAGGAACAACTTTCAGAAAAAAGAAGTGACGAGCTTTGTGACAGTTTCCCATCCCTCCACCACAAGACGTTTTTGTGAACGTGTGAAGAGGAATTCCAGCCATCTGATGATAACTGTGTTCTTCTAGTTGCTATCATTCTGTGTTTTGTCCAGGCAGTTATTTGAATTGTGTTTATGGAGCTAAGAGCGGAGTTTCATCATTGAGTTGAAACTCTGCCTCACAGCATTTACTTTATCCAGCATAGTTTTGTGAAATAGGGACATTCCTAAAAAAAATTCCGTTCGTCTTTCTATTCCCAATCTCCATTTTAAGAATTACTAGCCATTTGTTATATTTGTGCTGCTGTATTCACTTTCAGAGATGATTAGCAAATTCATTGTCGCAACTCTTTACACTCAGAGAGGTTGCACAATTGGAAACAGTTGCAGGTGACCAGGATCTAATTTGATTCTCAACTTATTTTTCATTTCTGTTTCTGAGATTACACTGTTGTAATGGAACCATTACATTAGAAACTGGCATTCAGCTTATCGGAGCCTCTCATGCTGTGTCTTCCAGTCTGAGTTTGATCTTTTAAAGAAACCAACAGTGTCAGTCGGCAGCAGCCATGCGGATATTCAGCACCTGTCTTCTATTCGCAAAGTTCATTGCAGGTGAAGAATGGTCCAATTGTGTCTTCTACAAACTAGAAGCACGCAGGTATTCGAGTAATATTTTTAAAATACTGCCTTCTTCTTTCTGATCATGTTCCAGACCTCAGTGAGGGTAATTCCGTAACTCAGTCTCAGCTTTCCGAGAGCAGGAGAGTGGCTGAATCTGTGACTATGAGATGGACCTACAGTATAACAGAAAACGAGTATTATTTGTATTGGCGCCAGCAACAATCAGACACGTAACTTCAGTTTATTGTGTGGACCCGGTCTTGGGATACAGATCAAGGGAAAGGAGCCCATTCCAGAGATGTTTCGCGGCAGAGCTCCAACATGAAATAAAACTCACCAGGTTGACCATTTTGGGGCTGCAGTTGACTGACACTGCCATATATTATATGCTTTCAGCCGCACAGTAAAAACAAAAATGCAATCTAAGCTCAGTTTAAAAACTATTGAACAGTTTTTGAGGGTCTTACTGTTAGAGATTGTGTGGTTTGCTCAGAATCTCAACATGAAATGTAACCACAAAGCAAAGTGTAGTGTTTAGCGCTCAACAGCACGACAGCCAGGAAACCAGAGCAAACTGGAAGCAATCTGTTGCAACATTTTTTGAAGAAATGCCCGAGAAAACCAATTGCCGAGAAGAGAGATTACTGAATCTATCACACCGTTAATCTGTCCCTCCGGGTCAAGATCAGCATGGCTTCTTTATCCACTACCCACTATAACTCCAAGAAAACAAAATCATTGAATCAGATATTTCAGAATAGGGTTTTCATCCCATCAGGTCTGTACCACCAAAACTACACTAATTCTATGCTTTGTAGCACGAAACCCATCCCTCGTGGAAGTAATTTTGGAAGATTGTGAATTTACCTACCTCATCCCAAACAATGCATTTCAGCCAGCCACTCTCTGGGTCATTTCCTCTTAGCGCAAATCCCCTCTAACCCTCTTGCCTTTCATTTTTAAATGATGCTCCATTCTTTCTGATTCTCCAACGAAGATGAATAGCTGCTTTATATCAATTCTGGCTATACCGCCAAAATGTTATACCACCTCTACTCCACCTCGAGTGCAATCATACAATTCTGATAGAGACAAGAAGTATACACAAAACTTCAGTTGTAACCTAACCAAAGTCCTATGCATCGTCAATAAATCCTCACTGCGGTTTAATATATACCTCCACTGATAATAGCAAGAGCCCCCTATGCATCTTAAACTGTCGCAAAAACCTTCCCAGTCGCCTTCAGCGATCTGTTTACCATCCCCCACAATATCTTACTTCCTCCGATTTTCATGGTTTGTTAGAATTCAATTAATACTATCATATCTTATTTGCTTCTTTTGAAATGCATCACTTCACTATTATCATGATTTAATTCCATCTGCCACTGATCTGCCACATTACTAAACTGTTTACAACCGCCTGTAACCTATGGAAGTCATCCTTGCTGTCAATCACCCGGCGAAGTTTTCAGTCATTGTAAACATTGTTACCTTGTCCTCCACCCCACTCTCCTGCCATATTCTCATTGAAACAGATCGTATATGCAACGACCAATAAGGAACCCAGCACTGAACCCTGACGTAAAACTCTAGTCTCCAGTCACACAAACTATCTTCTACCACCACGTGCATTTTGGATGTGTAAGACTTTTGAATAATTAGAATGATCAAAACATTCCATGAGCCCAGCAATGTCTTTTCATTCTTATTCTCTTCAAATACCTCACAAGTTCACTTCCTTCCGCAACCTTTATATCCTGAACAGGTTACATGTGTCACAAGCAAATATGTAGGGAAATAATATCTTCGAGTTTTTGAGGGGCGATTGGCTGCCTGCATCGACTTCATGAATGAAACTAATTTTCAACAACTCCTTAAATTCTAAACTCTTGATCAGATACAAGAACACCATTAACCGTTCATTTGTTTATGTTTTAATTTGTGATGTTGGAGGTAGAAAATTGGATTTGCCCATTGCCTAATTCCCTTATATACATGGAAACACATGAAATAGGAATGGAACGAAACCCTACTTTTCCTGCATTAAATAAAATCATGACTAACCTGTTTGTCTTTGATTTCCATACTCGTTTCTCTCTTCAGCAAGTGGAAGTTCTGGGCTGATTATATGGAGAATTTATCTGATGGTTTGATTGAAGAAGAAATCAGTGGCTTGGATGACATATGTTGATAGTTAATAAACTGTCAATTGCCAAAGACCCTTCCACATGTGAGAAGGTGTTTTCCTAGTCATCGAATCTCTTAGAACACCAGCGTGTTCACACTCCATCTAAAAACCTTTCCTGATCCAACTGTGGGGAGGGATTCAGTCAGTCATCCCACCTGCTGTGGTGCTCTCACATCTACACTGCAAAAAAGCTATTCACCTGTTTCAACTCGGGATAAAGTGTCAGACGTAAAACATAGAACATTATAGTGCAGTACAGGCCCTTCGTCCTTCGATGTGGAGTCGACCTGCGGAATGTACCTGAAGCCCGTCTATCCTACACGATTCCATTGTCATCCATATATCTGTCCAATGAGCATGTCAATACTGTCAAAGTGGGGCAGTGTAATACTGTTGCCTCCAGTGCATCCCACGTCCCCACTACTCTGTGTGTAATAAACTATCACTGACATCTGTTCTAAAGGTATCACCTCTCAGTTTAATGTTACATCATCGTGTGCTAGGCCTCAGCTTCCGAGGAAAAAGGCATTCACCGTCCACCCTATAATACCCTCTGATTATCTTGTTTCTGTCTCAACCTTCTTCTCTCAAAAAAAAAAGCCTCAAGTCCCTCTACCTTTGCTAATAAGACCTTCACTCCATACCAGGCAGCATCCTGTAAATTTCCTTTGAACTGTCTCCAAAACGTCCACATGTTTCCTTTGGTGCGGTGACCAGAAATGTATGCAAAACTCCAATCGCCAGTGTTTTGCACAGGTGCACAATGGCCTCGTGGCTCTGAAGCTCAATCTCTCGACCAATAAAAGCTAACACATCCTGTATGCCTTCTCAGCAACCTTATCAACCTGAAGGCAGCTGTCAGGGATCTGTACACATGCATACCGAAATCTCTCTGCTCGTATGCACTGCCAAGACACTTGCCAGTTCACTTTATTCCTGCTGTTTCTTCCAAAGTGAATCACCTCACTCTTTCCCAAATTAAATTCCATTTGCCACTTCTCAGCCCAGCTCTGCAGTTTAATTAAGTGTATTTGTAACCTGTAACATCTTTCAGCAATATTCACAACTCTCCCGACCATAGTGTCATCCGCAAATTTATTAACTCATCCACTACGCCCTCATCCAGGTCAATTATAAAAATGACAAACAGATCCTTGCAGTACACAATTATTACCTGAACTCCAGGATGAACATCTTCTGTCAACCACCAACCTCTGTCTTCTTTTAGCTCGCCAACTTCTGATCCAAACGGCGAAATCACCCTCAATCCCACGCCTCTGCATTTTATTTTCGTGGTAGCCTCTAATGTGAAACCCTGTCAAACACTTTACTGAAATCTATATACATCACATAAACCATTTTACACTCATCCACCCATTTGGTCACGACGCAAAGAAATCAATAATGATTGTCAGGCATGAACTAAACTTCACAAAATGGCGTTGTATGTGCAGAATCAACTTATTGTTCTTGAGATGAGTATAAGTCCTATCTCTTATAACTTTTCAAATACGTTACCTTCAACCAAAGTGAGGCTCACTGGCCGATAATTGCCAGAGTTGTCTCTGACCCATTCTTGAACAATGGGCCAACATTTGCTATACTTCAGTCTTCATGTATCACAGCTGCTGACTCAGGACATAGTTCACAACTAACCAGATTGATTGAATTTTCATATTTATCACAACTAGGAGTGAGTTATGTTCATTGTGCTCTGTTTCTGATGACGTTAACGCACACCATCTCAAATTTGTATTAACATTTTCTTGACACGTCAAAGAAACCAACTTTATTAAGTCGAGTGCATGGTAAAACACGGTGCATGCCATTCGTCTTGCATATAATACCAGACATTCCCTTTCAATTTTTCCCCTGTCTTTAACAGGTGTGATGAGATCATGGAGATTCTTTGTCGCTGAGATTAAGGCAATCAGATCAACTGCTTCTGTTTTTTTCCATCCTTTACTAGTCTCTCGGTTAAGCTGCTTCAAAATGTGCTCGTTTGCTGAGCTCTGAACTCACATATCTCGCTAGTTTCTGTCATTTACCCTCATATTCACACGACGTTTATCATGTCCGTGGGATCAACCTTATGTTCTGTTGACGTTTTTCTCACGAAACAAGAGGCAAGTTCATGATCATCTTAAACAAAATGCATGAGTTTAAACATTCCAATCACTGTATTTAAATAAATATACGTTTTTGAACCCGGGAGTGAGAAAATTTTGTTTGCTGACATTGACATGTTAGCCCGGTGTGTTCAATGCAGTGCTGGGCCCTCTACTTTTTTTCATTTACATAAATGATTTGAATGCGAGCATAAGACGTACAGTTAGTATGTTTGCAGATGACATAAAAATTGGAGGTGTAACGGACAGCAAAGTGGGTTACCTCAGATTAAAACAGGATCTGGACAAGATGGGCCAATGGGCTGAGAAGTGCTGATGGAGTTTAATTCAGATAAATGCGAGGCCCTGCATTTTGGGAAAGCAAATCTTAGCAGGACTTACACACTTCATGGTAATGTCCGAGGGAGTGTTGCTGAGCAAAGAGACATTGGAGTGCAGGTTCATAGTTCCTTGAAAGTGGCGTCGCAGGTAGATAGGGTAGTGAAGAAGGCGTTTGGTACGCTTTCCTTTATTGTTCAGAGTTCTGAGTACAAGAGTTGGGATGTCATGTTGCGGCTGTAGGACAATGGTTCGGCCACTGTTGGAATATTCCATGCAATTCTGCTCTCCTTCTTATGCGAAAGTTGTTGTGAAATTTGAAAGGGTTCAGGAAAGATTTACAAGGACGTTGCCAGGGTTGGTGGATCTGAGCTACCGGGAGAGGCTGAAAAGGCTGGGGCTGTTTTTCCTGGAGTGTTGGAGGCTGAGGGGTGACCTCATAGAGGTTTACAAAATTATGCGGGGCATGGATATGATAAATAGACAAAGTATTTTCCCTGGGTTCGGGGAGTCCAGAACTAGAGGGCATAGGTTTAGGGTGAAATGGGAAAAACATAAAAGAGACCTAAGGGGCAACGTTTTCACGCAGAGGTTGGTACGTGTATTGAATGAACTGCCAGAGGGTGTCGTGGAGGCTGGTACAATTGCAACATTTAAGAGGCATTTGAGTGTGTATATGAATAGGAAGAGTTTGGAGGAATATGGGCCGGGCGCTGGCAGGTGGGACTAGATTTGGGTTGGGATATCTGGTCAGCATGGACGAGTTGGACTGAAGGGTCTGTTTCGATGCTGTACATCTCTATGACTCTATGACTCAGTGCAAGAACTTTTCAAACACTAAGCAAATGCAAACTTTCGAATTTTTTGTGTTATACAGTTCACATGCAGAAATTGCATTTGCGCCCCCCCCATTCTTGTTGATACTTTATTCTATCGTTGCTAAACTTCCAGAAAAGAAAACCTGAAATAACCCTCCCATTGCTCTTTACTTCCAATTTGTTTGGTGAATCCAATTTGATATGATGATTTTATTTTTGTTTGAAACGAACTGTCTGTTCGTTATACATTAAATTCACTTGCACAGTATCGTCATCCGATCTCTCTTTTCAAACAAATAGTGTGTCCAGTACTCGAACACCAGATGGAACAGCATGAGAGTCCTACAAATATTTGATGACATATGGGCTATGAAGTGAAGATTGAGTTTATTTTTTTAAAATGTAAATCAACTGATCCACCTCAGCATTGCATAAGATTGCATGGGTCTGAAGGATTACAGGAAGCCAAGAAATGAGTTTAGCAGTCCTCAACAACACAATACCACATGAACTGGGTCAGTGTAAAACTGGTATTGATCTCAAATGCTAAGCCCGGAAATTGGTGTTTCCCTCAGTGGATCATTGTAAATTGTAATACAGCACGGAAAATTTCGTCAATTTATCATTCTCAAAAAGGCAATATTTTAGCTTCGCTCCTCCATTGGGCAGCTCAGAGAGGAACATTGCAAAATCAAGAGAATTCATAGCAACATTGCGGGTTGTCTCTTATAAAGAAAGATCAAAATGTTCTGTTTTTTTTTGTGTTTGAAACTGAGTGCAGTGAGTTGAAGTACTGAAAAAATGCACAACAAATCATCTATTTTCCTGTTTTATTACAACGCCGAACCATATAGTAGACTCTTTCAGGCGATTTTCTGAGATCGTGGAACATTTTATATTCCATGATTTCAGATCACGAGAATTGTATTTGATTCTTCAGTGTTTGGGATTAGCGTGGATTGACGTTTTGGTCTGCATAGACGAGATTGCGCTGCCGGAAACGATAACATTGATTCTATGAAGCTTTATGATGCTGTCGCAGCCATGAAGGTTATTTTTTCGACAATTCAGCATTCCTTCCTATTGCAAAGAGGGAAATAGGTCTTACGTTTCTTAGCACAGACGCTGCAGCAAATAGATTGTTCGGGGGATTGAGAGGTTGAAATACGGCTGCCCATTGCGTCAGATTTGTGGGACTGAAATAGCTCCTAAACACTTCACTGTTTTGTTATTCATTGCCAAAAACGATTAGGAGGCCTGATAAAGCGATACACCAGCACCTTCTTCAACTCCTCACGGAACTTGTTCTGGGGAACGACATAAATAAAGAAATGGTTGCAGGAACTGAGTAACTGGAGCATGTTGGTCGTCTCTTGAAGAATGTACTGCTGGTTACTGAAACCCAAGCTTGATACGTATTCGTCACCAGTAACCATTCTGTACAGGAAACGCGCAAAATATGTCGCCTAGAGGAGCAGGAAGCGGAGAGAGATTGCAAAGAGAAGAATAATTGACCACTTGCGGTTGGCCATCTCTGTGTCTTCGCTATTTTCAACACCCAGTAGCCTCTTACGGGCTCTGCTTGCCACTAAGATATGTCTTACATTCAAGACATTTAACAAAAGAATGATAAGGAATGGGAGAAAAGGGGCTAAAATGCGGTCAAGCCAGTAGAATGTCTGCCAGGCGGGAGATGTGTGGAAGATCGGTTTGATATCACAAAACCAGGGCACACCATCCAGAATGTACAAAGGTTGGTAAATGAAGTAGAATGGGATGTTCTTGCAGAAGCTCAGAGCATATACCACTCCGATAATCACTGAAGCACTTTTCTCAGTGCAGTACTTGGTCTTCAGACTCTGACAGCAAATAGCTATGAAACGGTCAATGGTGAAGGCCGCGGTCAGCCAAACCGAGCAATCCCGTGTGGCATAGACGAGCACAGCATTGAGGCAGCATGCAGGAGTTGTGGACAATACACTATAGCTGAAGTAAATGCGGCTGATGCGGTTGAGGTTGCACCCAGTGATGACGACAAGGAGATCAGCTACCGCTATGGCGACCAGGTAGTAGGTGACACATCGGGAAAGGCTGCAATGTCTTTGCGATAGTAATACAATGGCCAGTAAGTTGGCTGTGAGAGATAAAAGAACAACTATGTTATCAAGGGTCTCCAAAAATGAGTTCCCACCTCATCCTCAGATTTCCTTAAACTTTTCGGTTTAATCACGTTTCCATCTTCAAACTGTCTGCTCCACTTGGTGGTTCAATTTCCAAAGCTCAAGTACGCATTTCCAATAAAATATGTGAACATTTCCTTTCGACATCGTGAATTCCACCTTCTAGTCTTCAGTCAATTTCAGTGGCCAGCTATCTAATTCGAGGCAAGGCTCTTTACATCACGGGTGTTGCCATTACCTAGAAGCTGAACAAAACCAGGCATATAAATGAATTGCCACAACAGCAAATTAGAGACTCAGACTCCTGCAGCACACAATTCATCTCCCGAATCCCAAAAGTCAGTCCATCATCCTGAAAGAATAAATGTGGGACTGTAATTGAATACTAAAAACTTGCCGATGTGTTAAATTCCAACAAAACTCAAGATGTGTGCACTATCCTGGATACAGTAGCCCGATTGACTGGCATGATACCCTGAATTGCACACTGCATCAGATTTTGATATTCATTTGCAACACTATCGACAAAAGTCACTACAGAAATTTACCAAATATCCTCAGACCGCACCTTTTAAATACATGCCACATCCTTCAAGAAGTGCAAGGGCAGCAGACAGCTGAGAATATCACCACCTGTGCGTTCCCTTCCAGCCACTTACCACCTTGATTGGAGATATATTATCATTACTTCACTGTCACTGAGACTAAATCCTGGAACTTCCTCCCTAACGACACTGTGAATCTACCTACATCAGATGGGCTGCAGCGCTTGAAGAAAGCTACTGACAGCGACGTTCGCAAGAGGAAACAAACGTGGACAATTAACTCCTGTCAAAGTTAACAAAGTCTGCATTCGTCAAGAGATTATCAAGTTGCTGTCCACACCTACCAACGTTCAGCCAGCGACCTTATGTTCACTGATTTGCATTGTTTCCCGTCTGCAATATCACAGTTCAGATAATCTTATTCTTCAAAGTTTCACATACATTCATAGTTCACTCACTTCCATTCTGTTCACATTACGCAGCCGCCTCTGTTGTCAGAGTGGCTGCAAGTTGAATATTAATTCTTTCATCAGCTTTTAAAGTTGATCCCTGATCTCCGGAGATCACTAAATCAGTGGCCCTCCTGCCCCATCTCCCTTGGCCTTTTTAAAGTAATGTTTTAATCATATCATTAGCTTTTTGCTTTGATAGTCACTTATTTTACTTCTGATAAAATTTGTATATTAAAACTTCCGACCTTGCACACTGGAGTGGGCTGACAAGCAAAGCCAGCCACAGATTCTCAAAGAGAATTTGGTGATAAGTAATAAACGGTAGCGTTGACTGCAACAGTCAAATCCGAGTAATTATAACGACATGCAATTCTCTTCAATCGAAATGTTTGTCCAACATTTATCACACAGTAAAAAAAAAGTGCATTCACTCAACTGACAAATTTCATGTCTTTTTGCAAATAATCGCTTATATCCCATTAAAAGTTGAAACCACTGCAGGGAAATTTACTTCTTTGGATCTGTTTCATCGTGTCCATCTTTCACAATGCAGATTCGACTAAGCAGTGAATGTTTTATGTGTTGCAATTCTTTTCACTGTCACTGGCTTGAAATCCTGAAGCATCTTCCCTACATTCTCTATGAATCTACACACAGCAGATACATTACAGCGGTTCGAGATGACAGTTCACCGTCACATTTTCAAGTGACAAGTCGAAGTGGACAATTAACTGTTGGACCAGGAGCAAGACCCACATCCCACAGAGTTTTAAAAATTTGCTCTACTCACGTACAAAAGCAATTAAAACACTATTTTCTGTTTCTATAATCAGATGATCAAATGTTGCTGCTTTACTGCAGAATGTGAGACTATTTTTCTCAGAGTTCACTGCATTTCCTCAAAAGCAGAATTCTGCCAAATTTCAATAATAGGTAGAATTATGTTAAATTGGTATCACACAGTGTTCAATGCATATTTCATTAATCTAATCAAAGTACGTTTTTATGAATGTACTGAAATTATTTTGAATCAAATTTGTCAACTCTGAACATTGGTAGCTATTAACTCATTAGAAGACCATAAGTATACTCATAGAAAATTCTCAGACTGAAGTCATTCCCTGAGGCCGGGCGTATTATGATAGAGGTTAATCCTGAAACGACAGCTCCACAAATTTCAAGTAGCTGCAAAAATAAGTTAGTAACTAATTCGGAACCAATTTCATACCAGGAGCACCAATTATGGCGAGAATTGGATAGCAAACAGCATAGAACAGGCCTTTCGCTGGTCCGTGCATCCTATCTGAGAAGCTAAAGCTGCAGCCCTCCCCTCTATGGCATATCCAATGTTCTTTTATTCATTTGACATGACAGTCTCGAGAGGGTGAACTAAACCTCATCATGCATCCCAGTTGCAAATCAGTAAACAACCACATTATCTTCAGTTTTAATGTCGTTCATTTTAATCAACGGGATGGCGTGTGGCTCAGTGTCATTTGTCAGCTCACAGCTGGCTGGAAATTCCTTCCATCGAAACCCTATTTTTAGTTTTAATGGAGTGGAGTTGCTAATATTCGACACTGGGTGGAGATTGTATCTCTAATCTAAAGTTAACATTTTCTAAGACGAGCATATTATTAGCAATTTTGTTCTTTTGGTTGTTATACTTGTGAATGCTATTTTCAGAGGTTTAAATTCTCATAAATTACTGTTACCGTAGACTTGTCACAGATACAAAAATAATCTGTTAGGCGTCACTAGTACCTTGCAAGAAATGAAACGTGAGGTGGCCACGCTCACATGCTAACAGTGGGAAATGTGCAAGCGTTCCAGTTTTCCTTGTCAAGTTGAAATACAGGAAGGAGCTTCAAAAATGCGTGGCCTATGTTCGCCAGATATCCCATGGTGTCAGAACAACTCACGGCAAGAAAAGTTTCTGACTCACCCTGTTACGTGTTGAATTAGTGCTCCTCTGATTTGGACATTAGTTATTGAATGAGCTGTAAATGCCAAAAGCACACTTTGCCTGGGGAACCCCAACATTCCACAAGATGTGGTTTGGAAACCCCTCCACTAATCGAGCCAGTTTAATCTGAGCTGTGTGTCGTGGGAAAACTAACTGGAGGGATAAAATCATACGTGTTTGTAAACTCAGAAATCTGGCTGGACATTTGTCCATTGCAGCACTGGCCATAATCTTATGGCAACGAAATCCCAGCTTTAAATCGAGAATTCCCGCCATTACGTTGCGTAGCATTGTCACAGTGACGAACAGGATAGATTTCGAACAGATGAACCGATGCAAGAAATGGCATCTATGTAGCAACACGGGCAACGTGGCAACACTATCCGACACAATCTGTCACGTTACGACACCGCATTTTCCCCGCTCCATCATATCATCATGACAAGGGTTCATCCTTAATTAAATGAAGAGTACTGGGAACATTCAAGGATCAGCAGTAACACCTGAAAAGCGTTGTGAACCTGGTGAAGTTACGAAACAGGACTCATGTGTTCTCGGTCTTAAAACCAGCAAGTGACAGTCAGTGTTAAGTGACCACGCAACCAAATGGTCAGATCTCAACTTTGCAGTCCTGTTGCATCTGGTCGAAAACTGTGGTGCGCAATTCTAACTATTCACTGAAGGTGGAGGCTCCATAAACATACCGATCTTTAATGTTAGGAGAATCCAGCCTACCAGTCCAGAAGAGAAAGTTGAAACATTCACTGCAAACCTCAGCCAAAAGCCCTTGACCACAAGGTCACATTTAGGTGATTGTGGTATGAAAGAGCCCAAGCAAAACTGTAAATATTTGAGTGACAGTGCATCCCGTCTATTGGTCTGTGTCACAGGGAAAGATAAAATTTTGGCTGAAGGTTTGGAGGCTCTTTGGAGCGTCGGCGCAGACTCGAAGGCCCCAAAAACCTCTATTCTGCAGTGTAGGTCCTCAGGAAAACTGCGGAATATGTGCTCAAGATTGATTTTCCATGTGGAATCTCCAAGGCTCTGAGGCTTCCCACTGAATCATCGGTTATATGCTTGCAAAGTTCCATTATGACCTGCACTTCCTTCTGAAAGAAATGCCCTCCATTTTCCTCAATATTTCTTGCTGGATTTTCATTGACCTGCACTCTTCCCTCATTCAGAAACCAGATTCCCTAATGCACCCACACAATATGGATAACAAACACTTTGAATTGTGTCACTAACTGACTAAAATCCAATTAGCTCATTTTCCGATTCACAATGGCAAACGTTTTTCATAAAATTAAATAAATTTGACTCAGAATTTTCTTGAGAGATTTACTGTGACTTCTATTTTGGCCTCTCACACAAAGATTGCGCCAATGCTTCCTGGAGGTTTAGTGAGTGGAACATAAGATCCCTACGTTTTCTGAGCATTTGTTATGTTTATTAGGAGTTTTGGCTTGGAATGAAGAGCTTTGTTCCCCAGGGATGGGCGTAAGCCGTTGTTTGAAGCTGCAGTCGCCTCTTCCTCTTGACAGCCGGGGATTAAAGAGTGTGGGTCTGAAATCTTACTGCTTTCCTGCTTTTCCTCGTTTCCAATGTAGAGCTAAGTAAGAGTAAATCAATAAGAGGTTTGTTTAAATTGAATCACTTCATAGATTTTTGAAAGCTCAGATGTGAGACATGCAATGATCTCAATGATCCACAGATTTGCAATGAATATTCATTTAGATTCGAAACAACTTTGATGATATTCCACAAATAATAGTTCTTGTCGGGGAACATTTTTCGGAAATCAATACGGAGCACCAATGAACTCTGATGATGGAAAAACAGCCTTCCTATCATAGCCTCGTGCCACCAACCTTTCTCTGAATAGTAAAACACGGCGACCAAATATACTACAGAAATTGACAGATCACAACTCTGTATGATTCCCAAATGCAAACTGTCAGTCAATTCAAGCTTCAGATTCCTGATCCCTGTATTAGCTTTACCTTAGCTTTGAAATAAAAGTTTGTACATTCTTTGTGGAGTTATGAAAGCTGTCTGATCCCTCCCACTGCAGACACACCAACGTCACAGGGAACCAAATCTCCTACAACCAGGCCGGTCTACCTTTGCACATTTCACTCTCCCATCTGTTTCAAATTCTGTTGACAATTCAATGTTTCCCTAAACGGTTGTGTTAGTCCAAGCATTAAAAAAATGCTTTCCAGCTATGGACAATTACGTCCGAGTGTAAAATAACCAAAATGTGTTTCTGAAACTTGGAGAACGAATGTGAATGTAACTGTTGCTGATAAGTTTCGCACCAATCTGTCTATTAGGACCATGAACACACTAATTCAAAAGCAGTTATTCTTTGTCCTCTCCTTTGCCAAAACGAACACTTTATGCAGAGTTCCTGCTCCAAAGGAAATCATCGTAAAAAGGGAAGTATTGCAGATTATTGTCAGCTGGGACACGAGTGAACTGACAGTCCTGTAAATTGTGGTCATAGCACCGCGATGCAGAAAAAAATTGTCTTTTTGCCATTGATTCTATTTTTTCTTAATTTTTGGTGAATGTATTTAATGGGTTATTATTTCCGCGAAATAGTCTCATTGTTGTTACGAAAATACTTTTATTGACGTCACTTATGCCTTTTTTGCTTCTATTTTACAAGTTTATCTTATTTCAGAGGTAACCTCTCTGAGTTCGCTGAATTGCCCACGTCGATCACAGAATAATACTATTTTACGATAAACAGGTCAGATTAATGCGAAAAAATTAGCCTGGAGCATCATTAAATGATGATTTAGTGAAGCAAATTGACACAAGCCCGAATTCAAATCATCCGGGCCACAATCAAGGTTCAGGAATTCCATGATTCACTCGAAATTGATCAGTTGCTTCTTCTATTTGTATTCCTCATAAATGTCTGTTCCATCAAAATTGACCAACGACAAAGCCCGAACATATCAAACAGCAGCAAGCTAAGTTAGGCACCACAGAAATATCCATCTACATTTGCCTTTCAAAAAAAGTCATTCAAGTGAAAGATACAAAATAAATCACATTTTACATCTATTATTTTGAGTATGTACCGATTACGAATAGAATGTATTTTCAATTGTGCTCTCCGATGATAACTATGTTAGAATATATTGAGAAAGAAATTGTTACACTATAAAATCCCTACGAAAAATGACGTGTGCAGATGCTGAAAATCATAGTCAAAAGTTTCTGTGGTGGAAAAACACAGTTGGTCAGGCAGCATTCAAGGAGCAGGCCAGTTCACTATTCAAACATCAGCATTTCATTTGTGATGAAGACCATTTTCTGGAAGCATCGAGTCTCCGGCTCCTGGGATCCTGCCTCATCGAATGTGCTTTTTCAGTGCCTCACTTTTTGACTCTCATCTTCAGCATCTGCAGTCCTCACTTTCTCTGAATGAATGTATCTTAGAACAGTTTCGTTCGCGACTGCCAGCACCACACATTGTGATCCCAGAAAAAAAGTCCCTCTGCACTTCACCCTGATAAAATAAACTCGCTATTGCAAGGCAACACAAATATCTAAATTGCACATGTTTAACGCATTATAGCTACATAATGAAATACCTTTCTCGACTTGGTTAAAATTCAGCAATCCGTGGACCTGTCGTCTCCTCCATCTCCTCCCAAGTAAGATCTTAAACAGGTTCAAAGCCTGCTTGTTTATTGCACCGTGAGTCACGGCTCTGTAATACACTGCCGTGTGACAGCAGAACTGCATAAATAATGATCGTAAGTGCATAGAGTGCTGTGGGGTCTTTATCACTGTTCAAACGTATTGTAAATATTCCTTGAATTATTTCAACCCGGAATGTGGAGATGAAGAACTCGAGAGATTAATGAAATCACTGCCTGTACCAGAACACAAAGATGTGACATGTAACAGTGCCATTTTTCTGGCAGAGAAATAGATTGTCCGACATGTCCATGATGAATGGATACTGGCACTGTTTCTGTATGACAATAAATTGCTGGAAAACATGATCCGAAGAGAACAAAATCAACATAATGAAGACTGCAATAAGAATTAATTGAAATATCTGGGAATACGTTAGAAATAAGTAAATTTATCTATCTATCTACCTATCTATCTACTAATTATCTATCCATCTATCCATCTATCTATCTATCCATCTATCTATCTATCTATCTATCTATCTATCTATCTATCTATCTATCTATCTATAAATCTATCTATCTATCTATCTATCTATCTATCTATCTATCTATCTATCTATTTGTCTGTCTGTCTATCTATCTATCTATCTATCTATCTATCTATCTATCTATCTATCTATCTATCTATCTATCTATCTATCTATCTATCTATCTGTCTGTCTGTCTGTCTACCTATCTATCTGTCTGTCTATATATCTATCTATCTCTCTATCTATCTATCTATCTATCTATCTATCTGTCTGTCTGTCTGTCTATCTATCTATCTATCTACCTATCTATCTATCTATCTATCTATCCATCTATCTATCTATCCATCTAACTATCCATCTATCTATCTATCTATCTATCTATCTATCTATCTATCTATCTATCTATCTATCTATCTATCTATCTACCGAGTTGTCTGTATGTCTATCTGTCTATCAATTTATCTATCCCTCCATATGTCCATGTATCCGTGTATCCATCTATTTTTCTATCTCTTGCTTCTTTGGCATATATCTCTTGCTTGGCAGAACCCAACAGAAAATGACGGGACAACGGGACGGGGAAATGTTTGCTGGGAATATTAGAATGATAGCTATGGCTGCCAGAGGACAACGAAAGAATCGAAGAAACCTTGGAGCAGAATCCAGAACAAAACATCGCGAGATAGAGAAAACCAAGAGAGCACAATAGGCAGAGAGAGGACAAAAATCAGAAACAGAAGTATGGAGGCAGTGAACGTCGTGGCGAGGGGGCAGATAAATGAATTGATATTAAGATAGAGAACAAAAGACGGAGACGAGGAGAACGAAAGTGAAAAAAAGATAGAAGAGAAAGCTGACATGGAAACAGAGGGAAAATCGTGAATGGAGTAAAGACATAATGTAGCATTCAAAGAGACAGAATGGGAGAACACGTGGACAGAGGAAGACTGAGTCCGACATATAGACAGTAAGAGGGAGAAACAGAAATATAGAGGAAGATAGAATGAGAGAGAAACTGACAGAAAAGGGCAACGATCGAAAGAGTAGAAGGGAATAGGTGAAATTAAGGGAATAGAGAATAGACAGTCGGTTCAGGAGTAGGCCATTCTGCCCTTCGAGTCTGCACAACCATTGAATATGATCATAGCTGATCATTCTTAATCGGTACCCTGCTCCTGCCTTATCTCCGTAACCCTTGATTCCACTATCCTTCAGAGCTCTATCCAACTCTTTCTGAAATGAATCCAGAGACTGGGCCTCCACTGCCCTCTGGGGCAGAGCAGTCCACGCAGCCACCACTCTCTGGGTGAAGAGGTTTCTCCTTATCTCTGCCCTAAATGGTCTACCCCATATTGTTAAGCTGTGTCCTCTGGTTCGGAACTCACCCGTCAGCAGAAACATGTTTCCTGCCTCCAGAGTGCCCAATCCTTTAATAATCTTATATGTCTCAATCAGATCCTCTCTCAGTCTTCTAAACGCAAGGGTGTACAAACGCAGTTGCTCTAGTCCTTCAGTGTACGGTAGTCCCACCATTCCAGGAATTGACCTTGTGGACCTACGCTGCACTCCCTCAAGAGCCAGAATGTCTTTCCTCAAATTTGGAGGCCAGAACTGCACACAGTAGTCCAGCTGTTGTCTCACCATGGCCCTGTACAGCTGCAGCAGAACCTCTTTGCTTTTGTACTCAATCCCTCTTGTTATGAAGGCCAGCATGCCTTCACTACCTGCTGGACCTGCATGCTTACCTTCATTGACTGGTGTATAAGAACACCCAGATCTCTCTGCACTGCCCCTTTACCTGAATTGATTCCATTTCGGTCGTAATCTGTCTTCCTGTTCTTGCCACCAAAGTGAATAAGCATACATTTATCCACATTAAACTGCATCTGCCATGTATCTGACCACTCACCTAAGTTGCCCAGGTCACCCTGTAATCTCCTAATATCCTCATCACGTTTCACCCTGCCACCCAGCTTAGTATCATCAGCAAATTTGCTAATGTTATTACTAATATCATCTTCTATATCATTAACATATATTGTCAAAAGCTGCGATCCCAGTACTGATGCCTGTGGTACCAACTGGCCACTGCCTGCAATTCCGAAATGGAGCCCTTTATCACTACTCTTTGTTTCCAATCAGCCAACCAACTTTCAATCCAAGTTAGCACTTTGCCCCCAATACCATGCACCCTAATTGGGCTCACTAACCTCTGATGTGGGACTTTATAAAAAGCTTTCTGAAGGTCCAGGTGCACTACATCGACTGGATCTCCCCCGTCCATCTTCAGAGTTACATCATCAAAAAATTCCAGAAGATTAGTCAAGCATGATTTCCCCTTCATGCATCCATGCTGACTCTGACCTATCCTGTTGCTACTATCCAGATGTGTCGCAATTTCATCCTTTATAATAGACTCCAGCATCTTTCCTCCCACTGAGGTCAGACTAACAGGTCTATAATTTCCTGCTTTCTCTCTCCCACCTTTTTAAAAAATGGAATAACATTAGCCACCCTCTAATCCGCAGGAACTTATCCGGAGTCTATCGAACTCTGGAAAATATTCAGCAACGCTTCCATGATTTCTCGAGTCATCTACTTCAGTACCCTGGGATGTAGACCATTAGGCCCCGCGGACTGATCAACCTTCAGAACGAACAGTCTCTCCAACACCAATTCCTGGTAAATATAAATTCCCCTCAGTTCAGGTCCTTCAGCCACTGTTACCTCAGTGAGATTGGTTGTGACTTCCCCACTGAACACAGATCTGAAATACCAATTCAATTCTTCTGCCATTTCTTTATTTCCCATAATATATTCCCTTGTTTCTGTCTTCAAGGGCCCAGTTTTAGTCTTAACCCTTCTTTTTTACCTTTCACATACTTGAAAAAACTTTTACTGTCCTCCTTTATATTATTGGCCAGTTTACCTTCGTACCTCATTTTTTCTCTGCGTATTTCCTTCTTAGTAATCCTCTGTTGTTCTTTCAATGCTCCCCAGTCCTCCGTTTTCCCACTTACCTTTGCTATGTTATACTTTTACTCTATTAAGTTTAAGTGTTTCTTACTTACCTCGTCAGCCACGGCCACCAGATGTAAAACGGAATTATGTGATTAAAGGAGATTGTGCAACAGCAAAATGGATAGCCATTGAGAGAAAAAGCATGATAGACATCGATGTGGAATTCAGCTGGACAAAGGGAACAAGAGAGAGAACCCGAAATGAGATAATGAGACTGAAGTAAAGGACAGGAGCAGAATCAGGAAAGCAGACAGAAAATAAAACTGAAGCAGTTCTCAGATAAACACGAACAGGGAGAGTGTCGATGCAAAGAAACAATCTGCAAATGTAGAGAAATGCAACTGAAATAACATGAAAATTAGGACAGAAAGGAGATTATATGGAGAAGGATCGACTGACACAACCAACAGACTTGGTGGCGACGCAAGAAGTTGATTGGATATGTTTCAAGAGCAAACTTTGATTTGGCGACACAACTAATTTGCTGCATTATGGCAATAATTTCAACATCATTTAAAAATAAAATTTATGACCCCCATACGTTTTGACTTTGAGACAGTGAGGACTGCAGATGCTGGAGATCAGAGTTTAGACTGTGCTGCTGGAAAAGCACAGCATATCAGGCAGCATCGAAGGAGGAGAATCGATGTTTCAGGCAAGAGCCCCACATCTGGAACGAGTCTTGTGAGCTTACGGTGTGGAAAGATAAATGGGAGTGGCATGCGGGTTGAGCAGTGTGAGACGAGAGCGCGAAACATAGATGGAGTGAGGGTCATAGTGATATGCCGGAGAGGAAGGTGGAGCCTACAGGTGAGAAGGAAGTCAGACATCTAGGAAATGTCATTCGAGTCGTGCAGAGTTGAACTGGGATATTGCGAAGGAAAGGGGAATTAGCAAACTGGGGAAATCCATGTTGATGCATTGTGGTTGGACAGTCTCAAGGCAGAAGATGAGGCATTATTCCTACAGGCGTCGGGTGGTTAAGGTGTGATGATAGAGGAAGACCAGGATCTGCACGGCCTTGATGAAATGGGAGGGGGAGTTTAAGTGTTCCAGCATGAGGCATTGCGGTTGGTTGGTGCAGGTGTTGCGGAGATGTTCTCTGAAGCCCTCTAAAAGTAGGTGTCCTGTCTCCCCAAGGTAGAGGAGACCACATCAGGAGCAACAGAAACATGACGTGACGTGTGTAGAAGTGCAAGTAAAGTTCTGATGGATGTGGAAGACTCTTATGCTGACTTGGACAGAGTTGATGGGGAGATGTGGGCGCATGATTTGTAATCCCTGTGTGACAGGGGAAGATGCCAGGTGGAGTGTTGGGAAGGTGGTTTGGTGGGGCGCGTGGAATGGACAAGAGAGTCATCGAGGAAATTGTCCTTCTAGAAAGCAGGTCGGGTGGGGAGAGAAATCTATCTCTGGTTGGGGGGTCCGATTATAAATAGCGGAAATGGTGGAGCATGATGCTATGCATACGGAAGTTGTTTGGGTGGCAATGAGGACCGGGGGGGGGGGATTCCGTCTTATTTGCGGTCGGAAGCGTGGGTTTCAAGGTTGGAGTTGCGGGAAGTGGATGAGTCGCGCTGGAGGGCATTATCGAAGAATTGCTAGGAAGCAATTGCGGTCTTTGGAGGAGGAGGCCATCTGGTGTTTTCTGTGGTTGAACTTGTCCTCCTGGGAGCAGATGCGGTGCAAGTGGGAAAATTGGAAAAAAGAGATAGCGTTTGTATAAGCGGCAGGGTGGGAGGAGGTGTGATCCAATTGGCTGTGAGAATCATTGCGTGTCTAGAAGATGTCCTTGTTTTATCGGCCATCTGTGATGGAGATTGAGAGGTCCAGGAAAGGGACAGAGATTTCTGAGATGATCCAGGTGTACATAACTTCGGGTGGAATGTGTTGGTGAAGTTGATGAACTGCTCAAACTCCTCATGGGAGCAGGAAGTGGCGCTGGTGCAGTCATCAGTGAAATGGTGGAACAGATAAGGACTGGTGTTGATGTAACATCAGAAGATGCACTCCATTTCAAAACCCTTCACAGACGTCCCATTTGGAGAACAAAGTGGTGGTGAACAGGTTAGTTCTTGTGGAAGACGATATACTTGCTACGTTGTTGGTGAAATACAGAACAAGAGTTACATTCGTAAGACATCCAAGAATGGGAAAAGGAGAATTTCTTCAATCAGACTGGAGCAAACTTGTGGACTTCTCTGCCACAAAATGCTGTTCGGGGGCCCTTCATTAGATATATTCAAGATGGCGCTGTGCATGGCTCTTTCAGCTAAAGAGATCAAGGGACATGGAGAGAAAGCGTGCCTGGGTTATCGAAATTGCGTGATCAGCCATGATCATATTGATTGGTGTTGCAGACCTGAAAGTCAAAATAGCCTCCCCTGGCAACTATTTTCTATGTTATTACACTGCAGTTTTAAAACAGCACAAATTGCCGGCAAGTTTATTGTTTATAGGCTTGCTTTCATCCTGCTCCAAGACACTTGAACATTCATCATTACAGAAGAGGTTTACTACCTTTTGTTCTGGTCCCTGTGTCTCTTAGCCCGCAGTAATACACTGCGCTGTCAGAGAGTCGCAGCTCACCTCTGTTGAAAATCCCCTCACGTGTTGAAATAGATATTAACGCAGGGAACTGGTTGCAAACATCTTCTGCTTTGAAATCCTCTCCACGTGATGGGATGTAAATCAAGAATATGGCAGATTCTCCACGGCCCTGAGTACATTCCAGGAGGGATAGAATATCTGAAGTGAGGTATAACCGAAATTCCATAAATATATGTCGCTGCAACCAGCTCCTGTAAGACCCAGTCTGTAAAACTCACACCTGCAGAAGTGTAGATGCCAACATCTTTGTTTTTCGTGTTACCTTTTGCAACAATGTAATGGAGCGCATTGCAAATGGAGGGCGAGGACAACGAAAGGTCTAGATGTAATTGTCACCTGTAAGTCAGAATTTTTGACGGTGTGAGGAACGTGCATGTTCAGAGTTTTGCAGAAATTAAGAATGTATAAATAGTAACATCTGATGTTAGCTTTCACCGCCGATAGTGAGTTTTAAAAAGTGGTGGTGAAGCTGAAATATTTAAATATAGAACTGATGGAGTGCTTGAACAGATTGAGCTGAACCTGAATTCGTTTCGTGCAGGGCTGACAGTGTGTTTAAAAGAGGAAGCCGAAGATGAAATATTTTCTCTGAAACCATAGATGAGGAGTCATTTGCGGTTACGATTCACCGCTGGCAATGTCAATTGGGACACCCAATGAACGTATCAAAATTCGCCTTGAATACCGCCAGGAACTGAAGAACGACCACGCTCTGAGGTCCAGGAAATTTCTCAGATTACTGATCTTCCATCGTTTCACAGAGTCAATGTTTGACATCGGGCCCTGATTGGTAATATATAATGTTGCTCTGACGCTGGTATCAAAGATTATCCATCAAAAATGTTGCTCACTGACGAAGAGGAATACAGACATAAAAACGGACCTTTTATGGAATGATCAGTTCAATGTCACTGAAAGTGATTACTTCAGGATGATGACGTTAATACTGGGTATTGATTATATGAACACATCACGATTCAGGTCTCAGGTATGATTCAGTGAGAAAAGTTGGGAGCATGTACTCAGAGGTGTCAGGAGATTGTAGACTCCACTGCCATGTCATTCAAGTGCGCTTTCAATTTTTTTCAGGGTATTTGAATTGTTCGCACTGCAGCACAACAACAACATGAGCCCCTGTTCAATCCAGTCTCGGGCGAATGTTTGTGTGGAATTTGGATATTCTCCCTGTGCCTGCGTGGGTTTCCTCTGTGTGCTCTGGTTGCCTCCCACAGTCCAAAATGGGCAGATCAAGGGAATGGGAAATGCTAATTTGCACGTACGGTTTAGAGATACGTAAGCTATGTGGGAAGGCCATGGGAATTGCAGGATTGCGAAGCTGCAGTAGGAGACTGGGACTGGATGGGATGATCTTCAGAGTGTTTTTTTTCCGTTTAGATTAGATTCGCTGCAACATGGAAACAGGCCCTTCAGCCCAACAAGCCTACACCGACTCTCCGAAAAGAAACTCACCCAGACACATTCTCCCACACTGTATTCATCTCCGACTAATGCACCAAACACTTCAGACAATTTAGCATGACCAATTCACCTGACGTGCACATCTTTGCATTGTGGGAGTAAACCGAAGCACCCAGAGGAAACCCACGCAGTTAGGGGGAGAATGTGCAAACTCCACACAGGTAGTCGCTTGAAGAGACAATTAAACCTGCGTCCCTGGCGCTGTGAGGCAGCAGTACTAACCACTGAGACATCGTGCTTCCAGGATTCAGAATAGAGTTGATTATACCAATAGCCTGCTTCCAAACTGCAGGGATGCTGTATCCTGCCACGCTGTGTTCAAATGACCATGTTTGTGGGGCCCCGTGCACAGAGATATCGCAGAGTTAACGATAGAGACCCAGCAATAGTAAAATTAACAACTTTCTTGTCTTGATCAAAATAAACTGGTCAGAGAAATCTGATGAATCTTTCTCTTTACTCTAGTCAAATTTCTGTTGTAATTATGAGAAAGTAGTCTGGGAATGTATTTAATTAGGGGAGGGGAAATTTTACTGCAAAAACATATGTGTTGTTTAGTTTCAATGGGGAAGAATTGTTCGATGGGAAATGCACAACAGAAATGTTGAGGATTTTTAAGAGCAGTTGTTGTCAGTGTTGGACAACTTTGTCCTGCTGAGACAAGCAATGCTTGATAAGGTGAAGGAAACTTGGATTTCAAGCGAAGAGGCGGTTCTTGACGAAAGGAAGAAGGAAGCTAACTAAGGGTTGAGGAAACAAGGATTTGCACAACTTGGCAGGGTAGCTGGACAGATTTTAAGAATGGACTGAAGAGAGCTTGGATGGTGCACAAAGTAGCTTGAGCAGGAAGAAGTGGGAAACCCTAAAAGCGTTCTGCACTTACCTGAGGAATAAAAGAATGACCAGACAGAGGAGAGGGCTGATCAGGGATAGTGGAGGAAAGTGGTGCCTAATAAAGTATCTTATTTGTTTATTTATATTCCACCATTGCAAAATTACAATTCGCATTTATGGAACACACCTGGTCCTTTGAAAAGATATTCCAGTCATCATAACGCGTTATAGCCACTATGAAGGTGGACATGATATAAATTATGCCAGGAAGGCTGACATGTATTTTGTAAATTACGTAAAATTGATGTGAGAAAAAAAGAACCTGAAGTTCTTTATTTTGAAAGGACACTTTGTGGTGCCACGTGGGTTTTCGTGGGAGGTGTAATTATTGGGATGGCTGGCGTAGCCACTTTTGAGGCACAAATTAAATGTGTAACAAGATAAACGGCAACAAGTGAGGAACTGAAAAAACGTAAAAAGGTGAGAACCTTTAACAGAAGTCAACTGTAAAACTGAGGAATTGCTTATCAAGGATTGAAGCCAATATATGTCAAAAAGGTTGGTGCTTTGCTTGAATGATGATAGTGATCGGCTCAATCCGTGTGAAGTGACTGAGAGCCAACATTTCTTCTCGTGCTTTCACAAAATTTTCACCGACAGTAACGCAGGGGGATCAGAGAGCCGAAGGAGGGAGAGTGAGGAATAAATTTTAAAAATGTCATCTGCACGAGAAGAATGGAGAGTAGCTGCAGTAAGGGGATGTGGGAGGGTGAACACAGATAGAAATTGCGCTTCTTTTCGTGAAATACAAGATGCAATTGTTGCCCATTGTTTTAAGGATCGACTGCAGTCAATTATCAGAGCTGCCAATAGGCTTTCTATCCCTTTGGTACTGGCACTAACTTTCCATAAATTTCAGTACCAGCTGCTAACGCGACCAGTATACTCTGAACTCATCTCGTGGAAAAGAAAGAGCATGAGAGATTTATTCCACTCTGCGTTTAAAGAAATTGGTGACGGTAGCGAAGGGGTACATAAACAAGCTCATTAACTCCTTTCGAAACAAATTCTGAGATATTGCATAAATGAAGACATTGTTGCAGGAACTGAATAACTGAAGTGTGTTGGTCGTCTCTTGGAAGATATACTGTGGGTCACTGAAATCTAACCCACCGAAGTAGCTCTGTGTTTTAAGTCGCACGTAGATGAAATGTCCGACAAGAGGGGCCCACAGGAGGAGGAAGCTGAGAGAGATGGCGAACAGTAGGATGATGGATCTCTTCCGGTGGGCCATCTCCGGGTCTTGTTGTTTCTCTGTAACCCGGAGCCTCCTCCGGGCTCTGTTGGCCACCATGATCTGTCTTATGGTCAGGACGTTCAGCATCAGAATAACGAAAAAGGGGAGAGAAGGGGTATAAATCTGAAAGAGCCAATCATAAGCCTGCCAAGCTGGCCAGACGTAGTAGTTGGATTTGATGTTACAAAACCACGATACCCCATCTAAGATGTATAATGGTTCGTAGATAAAGTAGCATGGAATGTTCTTGACGCAGCACAGCGCACAGACAATTCCAATGACCAGAGACGCAGTTTTCTCCGTACAGTATCTGGTCTTCAACTTCTGGCAGCAGATGGCCACGAAACGGTCGATGGTAAAGGCGACTGTTAGCCAGATCGAACAATCCCGCGTGGCATAGACCAGTACGACGCTGAGAGTGCACACAGGAGTGGTCGACAAGACACTTTCCCGAAAATAGATGCGGCTGATTCGATTGAGGATGACTGCGGTGATGATGAAAAAAAAATCAGTCACTGCGATAGCCACCAGGTAGAAGGTGATGCATGGGGAGAGATTGCACCGTCCTCGAGATAGAATTATGATTGCCAACAAATTGGCTGTGAGAGATCAAAAGAGAAAGATATCACTGAACTTATTCAAAACACTGTCTGCTGCCTTTTTCAATCTGTCATGTAACAGCTTTAAAACACCGGGTTTCCACTTTCAGTCTCTGCCTATCCAAAAACCATTGACAAGCATTGGACGTTCACTACAGCATTATGTATCTCTCAATGTGAATAGTCCCAGGAATGGATATTGTTCGCTCGTTAATGAGTAAACTCCAATAGCTACTGTCCAATTCAGGATAAATGGAATAATGTGGACACGATGAACGTATTCATACCAAACCCCGGACACACTTCAATCCATAAATGTTTCCTCACGTTGGATTTTCACTGGTGGTGTCCCACCCATTACAATTCTCATCATTTGAATCTTTAGAAGCACCAGAGTCTTACTTCTTCCATTCCCGCAATCACACACAACTCTTTGTAATCACAAATTAACTTTGTTTGTGTCTCCTGTCTATGCCTCAAAATGGTATTTCTAACTGTGTCAGTTATAGGTTTAAATAATAAAGCTCTAAACCCTGGAATTATTAACGCAGATATTCGCTTCTACTCCCTTATTTCAGAGTTCCTTTGATCGACCCTTTTTACCAATATCTCATATCTAACGACATTGCATTAATTTACTAAAGGTGTTGTTGTGTTTGCTATGGGCGGTGTTGTGGCTCGAGATGATGTGAACTTTCTAATAATTGAGAGGAATGTTGTTTTGGCTAATTATTCCAAAAACGCATCGAGATCATTTGAATCCTTGCAACAGAGAAGCAAATTAATGACAGTATATAAATCTTGCATCTCCACTGACGCCTTTTACACTAAACTTCAGTTAATTCCGACGATCACATTAAAAATGACTCCATTCACCATGAAAAGTAAATCATAGACAGAGATTGCAATAAAGCCCATGCAGAAAGGCATTGTACCACATTATGGTCAAAAATTAAAGACTGGACTACAACGCTGAAAAGCTTTTACTGTTTTGAAGTGGAACTGAAAATGCATCAACATTACACTTTAATGTTCATGCATTAAGGAGGAAACATCACAGAAGCGCTTCACAGGAGGCTCCCAAGCACTGACGATATCACCTAGACAGGGGACGAAACGTCTGCAACACAAATTCCCAGCACAGCGAACAGAACCACAACAATGAGCACCCGAGCTACAAATCATCTCCCAAAGTTCATGCATGTTCATTCATTCCAGTTCGTAGTTCAGCAGACAATAAGCCATTTTTCTATGAATACACATCATGGAAAGTTCAGGAACGTATTTTTCATTCACACGTATGAAATTGTCAGTACTGAACGATGATATGACACAGCACAGATAGTATCCCGCCATACGCACTGAACATCATTTGATATCTATTAATGTTGCCTGTTGGAAAAGTTCAGCTATATCCTGAATGGGAAAGGAATGCATTTCATGAAAGAGAGAATTAAAAAAAATACTTTTCATGTGAATCTGTGACTTACCAGGGGCGCCAATAGCAGAGAGAATTGAGTAGGAAACAAGGAAGGAGGGGGCAATGACTGGTGCGTGCATCGTCGTTCAGGAACTGCAGGAGTTCTGGTCGCTGTGGAGGTTTGTTCTGCGACACATTTAAGTGCAACCTCATTCATTCGGATTGATAATCTCCAGGGGGCCAATTAAATTACAAGATGAATCTTGCTGACAAGTCCATGCTTAATGAGATGACCTCACTCCTTTTTGCCTTTCAACAAAGTGGACGATTTCAATTCACTTTGGGACAAGCTTGTAATAATTTTAGTGGTTCGTCTGTTCTGGACTGGGCCAGACCACTCAAAACATTCTAAAGCAGAAAGCACAGGCCATACCTTTCCTATTTGTTTCGGTAAGTGTACAGTGAAAATTCACCGGAGTAACTGAGTTAGGTTGACTCATAGGTTTCACAACGGACAAAAATTAGTTCAAAACATTGCAGGTTGAACCATGAAGAACCGAATACAGAATTACCCATAAAAACTAGACTATCCAACTAGACTTAATTATGGTGTTCTGAAAATGCACAACAGTCCTAATAAACAAACGCCTTAAACACAGAGTAAAAATGACATAGAGGCTTAATGATCGAAGGTGACGTGCAGAAGTCGAGAGATAAATTCCAGTCTCAGTTGACTGACTTCAGCAGTCTTTTGTCACACACACCACTGCTGAACTGAACTGCACAGCTAGATAGCTGGCCACACTCCCCTGACTGGACAGGTTTCTTCTAAATCAGAAAAGCTTTGCCATGAAGACCCATTTGTTTACAGATCAGCAAAAAGGCCTCCCAAAACATTTTCTTTTATCTCCGTATCAACCCAGCCGGTTCAGTGTGTGGGCTTTTTACAAAACCCCTTCAAAAATAAATCAAGGACACATTATCCTTGAGAAAAGGAACAGCTTTTAGAAAAATAAACAGTTTTGTATCTCCTTCCATCTAAAAAGAAATCAATATTTAAAGATGGCTTAATACTTAAACGTCAGAGAAAAAAATCTTGTTTGGTCCGTTAAATCACGGTTGTATAGTACACTGACTAAATATGTACATATATGTTCAAACATGCACAACCATATTTGAATTCAGGCCGTGGCCTACCCACCACCAAATGTTTCCATATGTTATTCGGATCTCAACAACCTATTGGCAATCACGTTTTTGCAAACTGATGCAGGCACAATTGTCAAATTGAATGGCTGTAACAACAAGCTCGAACAAAACAGTCTGTTTTTGTCTGTCCTGAAATTTCTCCACAAATGTCAACGGGTTATGATCAGTCCCCACGATTGTCAGATGCGTTGCTGGCCATATAAACACTGGAACGTTTCAATGCCAACGCCAAGATCAAATTCTCTTTCTCAGCTGTTGAATCTTTTTGTTAATGAACATTTACGCTTTAAGAGACATACTCAATGGATCTTTCTTTCCTCTCATAATCATCCTGCAGTGGTATCGCACTGACACCCACACCACTGGCATCAACAGCCGCCTTGAAATATTTCGTGAAATCAGCTGTGGCGAATAGTGGGGCAGTGGGTGACACAGTTTTTAGGCAGCCAAATGTCTTTAGTCAGTCTGTTTTCCACTGAAACGTCTTGCCATTTTTTGTACCAATTCAGTGAGTGTAGCCGTCACACTTCTAACATTCGGCAAAAAGTTTCTGTTATGTCCACTCAATTCCAGGAACCTTGGTAATGCTCTTTTCCTCGATCGCGTGGGAAATTCCCAATTACTTTCTTTTTCACACCCCGTGGGGCAATTTGCTCGTGTCTAATAACGTGGCCCAAAAACGTGGCTTGGGCTTTAGCAAATTTTCTTTGAGCTAGGTTTACCATGAAACCTGCCTGCTGATGTCGATTGAACAAGTCCAATAAATGCTGCAAACGTTCCTTCCACGTTTGATGAAAAGTCGAAGTGTCATCAATGTACACCACACATATCAGTAATTCGGCAATGGCCTTAATAGTTAGTTTCTGAAATGTGGCTGGAGCATTTTTCATATCAAATGGCATGAGTTTAAACTGATATATCCATCTGGCATTACAAAAGCCAAAATTGTCTTTGGGTTTCTGACAAAGGTACCTGCCAGCACCCTCTGAGCAAGTCCAACTTAAAAATGTAAGTTACTTGTCCCACCTTCGCGACACAGTCCTCAACTGCGGAATTGGATATGCATCCGTCTTCACAACGACATTGATTTTGCGCTAATCCATTTATAACCATTGAGTACCATCTGGCTTGGGCACCGTGGCTCTGGGTGAGCTCCAGTTACTGTAAAACTCACTTCGATTGTGGCATTCTTCTAAACCTGCGTCAAGTTCAGATATTTACGCTGATAAGGATGTTGCTAAATCGGAAAAATAACTCTTGGACCTGTCTTTTGCACAATTAGGATAGTATTTCCCAGTCTATTCCTATGATAATTATATCTCCTTCAGGTTATTGTGAATTTCTTGTGGAAGGTAGCTCAATAATTGAGGAATGTCTAATTCAGAGAAATTAACTTAGTTTTTCCTTCTTGGTTGTAATCTCCTCTTCCTTTCCTTACCTGACAAAATACCTTTTGAGCATATTCACATGACTCACATTGACAAATTTCATCCTGTCTCGAGTTCCTATCAAGTAGTTCACCTCACTCAATTTCCTCTCCGTTTGATAAAATTTACGAAACCTTCCTGTTAAAGGTTCACCTATTACTGGAATTAACACGAATACCTTATCCCCAATGGCAAAATTGCGAACTTTGATAAATTGTTCACATTCTGCTCTATTGTATGCTGTCATATTTTTAAATTCTGTTTTGCCATCTCCCCAGCTCTCTTCTCTTGTTCTGTAAAATTTGACACATCATCCAAACGTGTGGTCTCTGAATTCTGATTAACTGTCCTATTGCTTCATGCCCCAGAAATACTTCAAATGCACTGCATTCGGTCGATACTTTTGGTGCATCTCTGACCATATTAAGCACAAACAGCACTCCCCGATCCCAATCATCTGGATAATCCTGACTATAAGCCCTCAATATGGTATTTAATGTTTGATTCCACCTTTCTAGCACTCTCTGCAATTCTGGATGGCAAGCAGTAGATTTAGATTGTTTGTTTACCAAGCTATCCATAAACTCCATGAATATTTTGGACGTGACGTTTGACCCTTAATCTGACTGAATCTCTATTGGTTGTCTGTATCCAATAATCAAAAGAAGATTTAATTCTTCTCCAACTCTTCTAGCTGTGATATCGCACAATTTGACGACTTCAGGAAATTCAGTCGATGCATCCACTATTGTTCATCAATACTGCTTCACACTTTTTTTTTGATGTACGGGACATCCGAAATCATTTAAGACTCTCGTGAACGGTTCCTCAAATGCAGGAATAGGTATTAAAGATGCAGGTTTTATTATTGCTTGAGGTTTTCCGATTAGCTGATACATATGCCATGACTAGAAAAATTCAACTGCATCGACCAGGCCAATAAAAATGTCTTTGAATTTTGCTTATTCTGCATTTTTCTCACTCCTTAGCGACCTCTGACTGGCACCTCATCTGCCACTCGCAGCACCCTCTTTCTATACTCAACTGCCAATATAATTTGAAGACACTGCAGCATTGGATTTTTCGAGCAAACTCTGCCTTTGTTGTAGATTCTATTTCCTCCACTATTTGTAAAGCCAGGAATTCAAATAAAAGCCTGAACAGTCGATATCTGCGATAATTGTCCTAAATATTCCCCAAGACATCGGCACCTGGCAGACACAGAAGGAGGCTTTCAGTCTTCAGCAGCACTCCTGTCCCTGAACAGAGGGATTCGGTTAATCACACCGCCCTAAACTCCCAGAAACGTTGCATATGTGCACATTTCGAAAACAGCCAAATATCCTGAGAAAATTAGATTTAATCTGCTCCTGCTCTCTCTCAAGTAGCTTATATCATTGCAGAGTTACCTTCTGCACAGTTAGGCAATCGTCAAATACCTTCTGAATAGTGTTCAACATTTGGTACAAATTTTGGAAGTGGCAATATGGAGATTTTTCTTCCAGGGAGTGGGACCACCAGTTTGAACATTTGTGCCTCTATGTCTCTAATGCTATAATTGTGAGGCTTTTCTACAGTGAGTTTAACAGTGTGAGAGTATGACAGCATGATTATGAGAGAGTGTATGTGAAGATGAGAGGTGGTCTGAGAATGAATTTTACAACGTGAGGACGAGCGTGAATGAAAGATAATTTGTGAGTGTGAAATAAAGAGTGTGTGCACATACGTGTGAATGAGTGTGAGCTTTTCCGAGAGTAAATTTAACGAAGAGAGTATGAGAAAGAAACATTGCATCTAAGTTTGAGTGAGAGTTCGAGAATAACTTTAACAGTGTCAGAAATAATGTACGTATTCTTTCTCCACACTTGCTGATGGATCTCTGAATTCATACTGGTGAGTGACGGGTCGTCTAATCTGATCATAGGAAGGTGCTTTCTCGATTAACCTGACTGTGTGCACATTAACTGGTTACCAACAATAATAGACGTTTTAAATGTCCTGTTCAAAATAACAGTTGAAAAGAAAACCTGCTTAAAAGGATGACACAGGAAAAAATAGACTGGAGAGAAGCCATTCACCGTCTCCCACTGTGGGAGGGAGTTTACCCAATCATCAAATTTAGTGAGACATCAGCGAGTTCACCAGTGATGGAAACGTTGTTATTTCATGCACCACATTCAGTACTGAAAAAAAAAGTTTCTTGGTTCAGGGAAATTTACTCCGACTTACTGTCATGTTCAGATAATCGGACTGTGGATGTTTTCCCTCAATGGAATTCCGTCTTTTGTTCCCATTATTTTGAGCAGACGATTAAAGTAGTTTTTGGCAAAGATATGAAACAGAGGGTTCCACAACTCGTGGTGTATCAATCAAACATCTTTAGCCGTAAATAATGTACTCAAAGCTTATATTCAAAGACATATCAACGTCTTCAAAGTGAAATAATTTTCATTCAGAAGTGGAACTGTGAAAGGTGTGAATGCATTCATGGTACATCGTTTCCTCACGACAGTTAGAACATCTCACGTTGATTCGGCACGTAAAAGGTCTATCAGCAGTGTGAACTCGCCGATATGTCACCAACTTTGATGAATGAATGAATCTCGTCTCAAACATTGTGCAAGTGAATGTCGTCTCTAACCAGGATTGATGACTGAGTGAATCGCCCTCCGCCCTGACACAACTTGATAGTCTCTTCCCTAGTGTGCATCACCGATGAATTTTCAGCTTTGAATGATTAATGATTCTTACCAGGAGTCCTCACATTTTCACAGCTTCTCATGAGTATGAATGTTTTTATGTATTGAGTGGCCAGAAAATGTTTGAAGACTTATCCGTATAGAGAAGCCGTGTATTGTTTCTCCCCACTGTGAACAGTGTTTTCTCAATCCCTGTTGAAGATCAGGTGATATTCGGGTTGTGATGTGTTTGACGATTCTCTCCCAGATCCTGATACGATTTTGGTTTCGGTTTCTTAAATTCAATACCTCATCTTCTGAAACCCTGCGAAAAGGGTGAGAAACAGAAAATTCAATAATCACAAAACCAAGTTATAAATTATGAACTGAATGCATGCTGCACATGCAGAACAGAATTTAATAGTGGTGCAGTGAAAACAATTTCTTGCCATTAACGATTCTGAAAGGTGTTAAAATAGTTAAGTCAGCAGTATGTGGTCAAGCGATTGACCTTGGTTTGTACTTAATTTGATACGGTTGCCAGAAGTAACTGTAACACAGGCAACAGAGCTAAAAGTCAATGCTTATTTGAATGGAGGAAATTATATAATAACAGTGAGAAGAGGAGTGTGGACTTCTGTGAAACCGAGAATTGGATAGACGTTGATTCAGACGCAGAGTAAAGGTGTCTCATCAGCCCCAGACAATGCAATTTTTCACAGAGAACAAGCACATAATACAAGATCGAAATTGCAACTAAATGTTGAAAAAGACATAAACTGAAATGTTTTCACTGTTTTTAATTTAGATTGTTCTGCAGGAACTTCCAATGGGAAGATACAGAAACCTGCAGACAGTAGATCAGGTCTCGCTTGAGAAAATGCCTGGAGCAGCTGAAGTCGCTTTGTAATCATTGGTGCGTGATTATGTTGCACGAAAACCAGCAAACACTACACGTTCTGATGGATGTGATGGTCCTTGAGAGGATGCAGAGGAGAATTACACGAATAGTTTAACTGATGAGGAATTTTAACAGCAAAGTGGTGAGAGAGAACCTGGGTTGACGTCCGAATAGACTGAGGTGAATCAGATTATACTCAGTTTAAGTTAGGTTGATAAACAAAAAGAACCTTCCAATTAGCTGACAGCAAAATAAGTGCAGACACGGATTAAAGATTTTGAGAAAGAATTTCAGAAAGAACACGAAGGAGAAACTTTACATGGCAAGTGGGCACTCTGTAGGTATAGAATTTTGTATTCAAAATCTAATTACTATACAAGTTTTGACGAAACGAGCCATTTTGTCCATTGTTTAGGTGATGCTTGATTCATACCTCCTGGCACAAAATCGCTTGAATACCCTTTAAACGAAATTTACAAGTGCTGACTTTATAGTCGGGTAAGAATTCAGAAAAAGTAATGCATGCTTCCCTTGGTTTGAGATTGCTGTGTTGCAAGCTTTCCTTTCGATAGCTAGGTTTGACGGCTGGTTTGGGCTATAGAAATATACAATGAGTTTGGAGGTCTAAACACGTGGCTGCACATCTGATTCATGGGAGTCAATGAGGGGCCGAGCTGCCACTGGAGCTACCTTTTCGCCAGGACTCTGTATCTTTGAAATACCTAGAATGTTGCAGATTCTCTGAAGTCTTGGAGTGTACCTGTGGCCCCATGTTCAACAGGTCAGTTAATCACGTCCTTTCCTACCTCTACTGGGTGGAAAAGGGTGAGAGACAAAAATCTAAATTGTTTCCCCTGTGCAAATATGAGTCATTCTGTAAAAGGACTCATTAATCTATTCTGATTATGAGGACAATAATCATATCTTCGCCAGTTTCTAAACTGCATTGAAAACCCTCAACTCTGGTAATGTGCCAAGTTTTTTTGACGATCTTCAAATTCTCAAAACTGATCCCAGTTCAGATATTCAGAACTGAACATCCGGATTTCAATTTATGGATAACAACGGAGGAGACTGGAAAATAGTAAGTGTTGTTCCCTTGTTCAAGACGGGGAGTAGGGATAACCCTAGTAACTATAGGCCGGTGAGTCTCACTTCTGTTGTGGTCAAAGTCTTAGAGAGAATTGTCAGGGATAGGATTTATGAATATCTGGATAGGAACAATGTGATCAAGGATAGTCAGCATGGTTTTGTGAAGGGCAGGTCGTGCCTCACAAACCTTATTGAATTCTTTGAGAAGGTGACTAAGGAGGTGGATGAGAGTAAAGCAGTAGATGTGGTGTATATGGATTTTAGTAAGGCGTTTGATAAGGTTCCCCATGGTAGGCTACTGCAAAAAATACGGAGGTATGGCATTGAGGATGCGTTAGAGGTTTGGATTAGGAATTAGCTGGCTGGAAGAAGACAGTGGGTACTAGTTGATGGTAATGGATCATCTCGGAGTGCAGTTCCTAGCGGTGTTCTGTAAGGATCTGTTTTGGGACCATTGCTGTTTGTCATTTTTATAAATGACCTGGAGCGGGGATTATAAGATTGGGTGAGCAAGTTTGCGGATGACACGAAAGTCGGTGGAGTGGTTGACAGTGAGGAAGGATGTGGCAGGTTACAGCGGGGTATAGATAACCTGCAGAGCTTGGCAAAAAGCTGGCAAATGGAGTTCAATGCAGGTGTGAAGTGATTCACTTTGGTAAGAGTAACAAGAAGATGGAGTACTGGGCTAATGGTCGGATACGTGGTCGTGTGGACGAGCAGAGGGATCTTGATGTCCATGTACACAGATCTCTGAAAGTTGCCACCCAGGTAAATAGTGCTGTGAAGAAGGCATATGGCGTACTGGCTTTTATTGACAGAGGAATAGAGTTTTGGAGTACTGAGGTCATGTTGCAGTTGTATAAGACTCTGGTGCGGCCGCATCTGGAGTATTGTGTGCAGTTTTGGTCGCATACTATAGGAAGGATGTGGACGCACTGAACGGGTGCAGATGAGTTTTACCAGGATGTTGCCTGGTATGGTAGGACGATAGTAATAGGAAAGGTTGCGGTACATGGGGCTATTTTCATTGGAGAAAAGAAGGTTTAGACGTGACGTGATAGAGGTGTACAAGATGATTAGGGGTTTAGATAGGGTAGACAATGAGAACCTTTTCCCACGTATGGATTCAACTATTACGAGGGGGCATAGCTTTAAATTAAGGGGAGGTAGGTATAGGACAGATGTTAGGGGTAGATTCTTTTCTCAGCGAGTTCTGAGTTCATGGAATGCCCTGCCAGTAGCAATGGTGGACTCTCCCTCTTTATGGGGATTTAAAAGGGCATTGGATAGGCATATGGAGGATAGTGGGCTAGTGTAGGTTATGTGGGCTTGGGTCGGCGCAACATCAAGGGCCAAAGGGCCTGTACTGCGCTGTATTTTTCTATGTTGTATGTTCTATTTTCTATGATAAAGATTCTGCATAAAGTTCTTTTTTTAATATGCCGTGCATACGTTAATACAGCTAAGAGCTACATTTTTACAAACAGTACAGCATGAACAACTTAGTCTGTTGCACAGGTTGATGCACATGTAACTGCAGGTCAAACTGAAATTCCAAAGGCGGCGAATTCGAATGTTGTGTCTCAAAAGGCATGTAAACACGCATTTTGGAGAATGTGTTTGATCTATAAGGACAAATAGCTGCATGCGAATATAACAAGTAAATAACGCAGTTGTGGATTTGAAATGATCAGCACTCAACAGCTCCTACTCAATGATACAATGTGTTTGGAAAATATTGGGGAGCAAGTTAAAGGGAGGCTGTATTATAGTCCTGATTAAATAAAACATTTTTTTTAGAACAATCACAGAACATGCAACTTTCAATATTTAAAATATACCAGTCAAATCATCACAGTTCTAGGAATTTGAAAGGAAGAAAAATTAAAAATACAGTCCATAGCTGTGCGAATCTTTGGAAATTCTTTGGGAATCGGAATCAGACGAGTATAAAAGGTGAACTATCTGAATGAGCACAGCCATTTTAGGCAGTTTCGATTTCTTTAAGGCCAGGATATTGACACTAAATTTTTCAGTACATTCACAAATGTGAGACTTTGAACGGATTCTTGTTACCGGAAATCGGGTAATCAATGTCATCTCGGCTTCAAGTGCATCAGAAAACTTTCATAAGAAGTTTATAAACGTTGAGATTTGCACTCGAATGTCGCAGGTTTGAACTTTTCAGTTGGGACTGTTCATCTGTGAACGGTCCGCTTTTGCAAAAGAGTAAATTGAATTGACATTATGACTGAGTGGCCTGGAGTTCCCGTGAACAAATGGTTAAGGGAACGGACACATTAATGGGCAAAATACCTGCATTCAGTGGGACCAGAGCATAGATGTTGAAAGCACGTCTCTCATAAATTGGAAATCTTGAGTAAGAGTAGATTCCCTCTTGTGTGGAAAGAGGTCATTTGGTCCAACAACCTTTCCAAAAAAAAAAGAACCCCGCCCAGGCCCATTGCACACTGACTAATGCACAATGCACTGGGGGCAATTTAGCATTGCCAAATCACCTGACCTGCACATTTTCAGACTGTGAGAGAAAACCCACGCAAACACCGAACAGAAGATCGCCGGAGACAAGAATCATGCCCAGCCTCCTGGTACTGTCAAGCTAAAACGCCAACCACTGAACCACCGTGCCACCCTCATTTCTGTGCTGTCTGTCCTACTCAATCACCCGTCCAAACCTTTGAGGACATTACCCTCGTTAATAAGTTACAATATTCACAATTGAGCACTACACCCCTCAGCAACAATATTGATCTGTTCTGTATAACGCTTTCTCTTTTTTCTCCTCTTGAACATTGTGCCTATCAAAATTAATGACCTTACTATTCTGCCCACACAGTCCAGCACTTGGATGCCTTTGCATCGAAGGAGTGCACATCTCAATACTTATTATCTATTATGAGTTTTTCCGCCTCCTGTACCCTTGGACTCAGTGAATTCGACGTTACTCAACTCCATCTGGGTGACGAAACTTTCCCACACATATCCGATAAAGCTGTTACCCTTTACCTTGACTATATGCCCAGAGCCACTGATTCTACACCAAGGAAAACCGTTCCTCCCTCTCTAACCAATCAATGCCTCTCATAATTTTTGTCATTTCAGTCAGGACTATATTCAACGCCCTCTACTCCAAAGAAAACAGCACCAGACTATCCAAACTCTCATCATAACTGAAACTCTTCAGCAAAAGCAATAGCCTGATTAATCTCTTCTGCACCTTCTCTGGTGCAGTCACACCCCTCCTGTAATACGAATTCAATAAAAGCACGCAATAGTTTTTTTTTGTGCGGCATAATCAAACTTTTCTGCAGTTTCAATGCTCAATGCCTTGGCTTATAAAGGTACGCATTCTAATATTATCGAAACCTCTTTTTCTATCACTGATTCTACCTTTCTGAACTCATGAAAATGCGCACCAAGCTCGTGCTGATGCTTGGTCCTTCACAGGATATCATTTATTCTTTTTGCCTGTTTGTCCTCCCAAGTGCATCACCTCATAAAGATTCGATTTGAATTCAATTTACTCTTCATCATATCATAAGAGTTGTCCGCATTGAACATACAATGCATATCTGAGGCAACTCCTGAAGGATTGCGATAATTTTGGTCTCCCTTCCTTGAGGAGGAACGTAGCTGCATCGAATCCAGCTGCATTCTTGAACTGCCGCAGTCCCTGTGTGACGGGCAGACCCACAATACTCCTTAGACTTGAACTGCAGGACTTTCATCGAGCGACGCTGAGGGAACAAAAATTATCTTCCAAGTCAGGACAGAGCTCGTTTTTGCATCGTTATGATTATTATTATTATTGATATTGATACTAATATTAATTTACATAATGCGAGAATCTATGGGTAGACTAGCATTTAAAATGCTCATAATTGCTCAGAGGGGGTGCAAAGAGGCAGGCACATTGTTTGAGGTCTGGAATCACATCTTGGACAGCCCAGCTAAGAATGGTAATTCCTTCTGTAAAGGGCATTTGTGAAGCATATTTTCTTTCTGACAACCAACAATGTACTCATGGTCATCATTATTCTCCCAATTCCAGATTTTGTATTGAATTCAACTTATAACATCTGTTGTAATGGTATTCAGAACTTGGTCCAATGAAAATTGCCTGGATCTCTGAATTAACAGTTCAATGGTAATATCACTAAGTCATCGCCTCCAACTAAATTTCAATATATCTGATCCCGTTGACCTTATTGATTGAAGTGTTTGTGGTCTGGAATTTGCTATTGGTGAAGGAAGTTGGTGAAATTTTGCAGTGTATTTTGTCGAATGTACACAACTTTGCTTCTGAGTGTCGGATGTGTATGAATGGATGTGCCTGGATGTGGTGTCAAATAAGTGGGTTGGTTTGTCCTGAATGTTGGCAAGCGTCTGGAATATTTTTGGAACTGTAAACCTCCACGTATGTGGGGTTTACCTTTCATTATATTTAAACTTCATAAGACTTCCCTTTCCATAATGCCAACTACAATGTCTGGAATCAATACAGTGAATCTCCTCAGAACTGCCTCCAATATGCCATAATTTTTCACTTAAAGAGATAACAATTTTACGAATTACTCCAGCTGACGTCTCAAGAAGGCGTTCGTGTAGTTGTAGCAACACTTTAGCATTTTTTATACTCCATTCCTTTTGCAGTAAATGCGAAAATTCAATTTGTGTTTTTCATTGCCTGATGTATCTACAGATTAGTTTTCAAAGATTCATGCTCGAGAAATTCTAGTATCTGGAGATTACTTTTCAGCGACTCTTGCTGGGGAAATTCTGTTTAAACACGTGCATAACATGAAAGCAATCTCAGCTAAACTCCTTCCCAATAAACAAAATATATGCAATAATCTAACTCCGAAGAACACAAAATAATTGGGCAGAGAGGACCATTTTATTTAGGTTAAGGACATGGACATCAGTATCTGTTATCTTCGATTGTACTTGATGGAGACGCCAAGGCATATTTTGTGAAAACGGGGCAAGCACAAAATTTGCAGCCAGCTGTTCACCTACAAATATAAGAGAATCATTCACGTTGATGATGCAAAACAGCTGAGATAATCTGTTCGTTCACCGAAATGTACCTAAGGCGCATGTCAGAACTTAATTATTTCTCTGGAGACTCTCACAAAGTCTAAACGAAGGTTGAACCAAACTGCTGGAAGAAATAGTGTGCTAAAATATAGTTTTTGCTTTATTTTGTGAAACAAGATGCACGGGCCACCCAATGGCCTCTTCTTTGCAAACTGTTATCCAATTATCGCTATTATTGGTGTCCCTGGTATGTAATCATTAACATTCGAGTTATTCAATCAGAGAAAACAATTCCGTCCGTTTTGGTGTACAACTGAATTTATTTAACATTCAGTGTTTGGAATGCAAAGGACTTAAACGGAATGAGACATACATGTCTGGATGATGTGGTATTGCAATGCTCTTAAAAGCATTAAAGTCCTAAGATTATATTTGCGGTATAGTGTGAGAAGAAATGACAATTATGGAATACTATTATTTAACTTTCTGACAGATACAGCTTTCTGTGGCATTGCATGATCTGTTAATGATTTGGAGGAAGGTATAGGTGGTCTGAATAGGAATTTGCAGAAGACACGAACATTGGTGGAAAAGGCAATATTAAAGTGGACTGTCATAGAATACAGCAGAATATGGATAGATTGCAAAGTAGGGCAGAGAAATGGTACATGGAGTTCAGTCTGGACAAGTGTGCGGTGATGCATTTTGGAAGATCCAATTTAAGATCGAACTATCAAGAAAAGGGAAAAGTCCTGCAGAAAGGTGATGTACAGAGAAACCTGAATGCTCAGGACCAGTGTGCCCGAACGGGGCAACGCAATTCAATAGATTGGTTAAGAAGCCTTATGGCATGCTTTCCTTCATCGGACCGGGTATTGAGTGGAAGAGTTGGCAGGTCATGTTACTGTTGTATATGACTTTGTTTCTGGCACATTTGGAATACTGCGCACTTCTGGTCACCACATTACCAAAAGAATTTAGATGCTATGGACAGAGTGCAGAGGAGATTCACTAGGATGTTGCCAGATATGGATAACGCTAATTATGAAGAGAGTTTGAGTCGATTTGAATTATTTTCATTAGAAACGCGTATGTTGAGCAGGAATGTGATTGAGGGCTAGAAAATCATGAGAGATATAGCTAGGAAGTATAACAAGAAGCTTTTTTCCACCAAATTCGGGGTCTCAATTACGATGAATTCCGCTTTCAAAGTGAGAGGATAAAACTATAGTGGAGATGTGCTTGGAAAGTTCTTTTTGCAGAGTGCGGTGGATGCCTGGAACGTGTTTCCAGCGGAGGTGGTAGAGGCGTGCATGTTAGCGTCATTTATGATGTATCCAGACAGAAACATGAATAAGCCGGGAACGAAGGGATACAGACCCATAGAAAATGTGCAACAAATCTGGATTGGCGAAGGCTTAGAGGGCCGAAGGGCCTGTTCATGTGAAGTTGCTTTCTGTTCTTTATTCTATTAATGCCTAAGTTTTAATTTATCTTTGCAAAATGGAAATCCTAATGTTTTCACCATGTGGTATAAAAGTGCCTTTACGCAACAATATCAGTGCAGTATTAGAGGGTAAATCTTTGCATCCAATCATTCTTTTCGAGGCATTTAAATATAGAAGCATTTCTGTTGATTATACAGTTTGCAGTGCAACATTCGGGAGAGTGCAGGGGTGACTGTGTAGCGAGTTCCCTTCGAGCAGTCCCAACGTGTAAATTCTGTCTAAAGGCGAGTTAATAATTAAAATCTTTTCGTTCTGTGTTCTGGTGATGGAATTTACGTAATATCAGGATGTGCCATAACTGAAAACTTTAACAGTCATTTAACACCTCTAGTTTACACACTCCTAAGACTTACAGCAGCTTTAACAAGCAAATTTAATATGGAACGACATAAAGAGATAATTGCCCAAACTTTAAGACTTTCAGGAATGCCCTAAAATAGGAGGGACAGATTCAGCACCACTGAAGAAGAGAATTGCAGTTGTGACCTAAAGCCAAAACCGCTATTGAAGGAGGCAATAAGATCTGGGGTAACACGATGATTTGCCATCTTGTTACTTCTCCACTAAGTTAGAGATACCCAGATAAATCGGTAGCTGCAGTTTGAGCCCAACATACCAACTCTTATGAAGTCTTTCGGAAAAAATGTGAAACAGGCGAGTGAAGATCGAAGATTTTGTACTTATTGTGTTTTTGTTTTCATTTACTGATTAGGACTCTATATTTGGTATTTATGTTTGAAGTAGCTAAATGTGTTTTGATCTTTGTTAAGATTGGAATATCGCTGTGAATCTACGTTGATCATACAGAGATTCCAAAAGCAGTACCACACCAGACTGCGAATGCTACTTGTTTCTGTCTTCACAGACAAGGCCAGACCCGCTGAGACTCTCCAGCAATTTATGTTTGAGTTCAAGGGCCTGTGTCTGATATTCATCTCAGAAATTGAAGTTGAGCTTCTTTTTTCAGCTACTGTCATATAACCAGTGGCTATTATTCAAAGGAGATTTAACTATCAATCCAAACCTGTATAAGACAAGGAGATATTAAAACCGATCATCAGAAAATACAATCAACGTGTTCATTTGGAAAGAACACTCTAAAGAAGGAAGTAAAGAAACACGCAGTGAAAGGGAAATGTTTGGAAGTTCAGATCACAGCCATCTGAAGGTTTAACTTGCACTGATTCAATGTTTTGAAATCAATCCGGCTAGGAGCTCGGCTACGCTGTCAGACATTCATAGAATGCTACAGGATGGGAATGGTGAGGTTACAGAAATGTTTGAAATTTCAAAGAATTAGCTCATAACAGCTGAGAGATTTTGGGAAGGAAATCAAACGTAGGTCGATGTAGAACATAAATTGTTAGGATTGGTATGATTCGGGCACGGGAGGAAACTTTACTGTTGAGTTTAAGTTGGAAAATTAGCCACGGGAGCTGATGCAGTACATAGAAGACGGATGTGAAAGGGTTGGTGCTGATGATTGTATTAAGTGCGTTTTTGACAAATATTTACTGCAGCATTTGATCTCCTACTGATGTCACTGATTGGGGGATAATCGGTGTATAGAGATGGAAAATTCACTGATCAAAATTTCACAAAATGCTGAGTTGGTCTTTGGTTTCATTTAGTAACATCTTCTTGTATTTCTGTCTGTCACAGCCAACTTGGTCGCGATCATAATCCTATCCCGAGGTCGGTGCAATCTCTCCCGATGCGTCAGCTACTACCTGGTGGCTATCGCAGTATCTGATTTCCTTGTCATCCTCATGGCTGTCATCTTCAAACGAATTGTACACATTTACTTCCGGTACAGTGTCATGTCTACCACACCTGCCAGTGCACTCAGTGCGGTGTTGATCTATATCAGTCGGGATTGCTCAGTTTGGCTGACTGCAGCCTTCACCATCGACCGTTTTGTGGCCATCTGCTGGCAGAGCCTGAAGGTGAGATACTGTACGGAGAAAACTGCATCGTTCGTCATAGGAACAATGTGTGCTCTGAGCTGTGTTAAAAACTTCCCGTTCTACTTTGTCTGCCAGCCTTTAGTCATTGTAGATGGCGTCCCCTGGTTCTGTGACATAAAGTCAACCTATTACACCCTGCCTGCCTGGCAAGCCTACCACTGGCTCGACCGCATCTTAATGCCTTTTCTGCCATTCTTTCTCATTTTCCTGCTCAATATTTTGACTGCGAGACACATCATACCAGCTAGCAGAGCCTGCAGGAGGCTCCAAGGTATTGAGGACAGTGGAACCAAGGAAATGGCCAACCGTAGGAGATCCATTATTCTGCTTTTTGCAATCTCTCTGAGTTTCCTTCTCCTGTGGGTGACTTATGTGGGAAACTTCGTCTTTGTGCGGGCTATAGGCAAGGGCTATATCAGCAACCTAAATTTCAATGACCCACAATACATTCTCCAAGAGATGAGCATTGTGCTCACTTTTGTCAGTTCCTGCAACAACGTTTTCATCTATGCGCCATCCCAGAACAAGTTCCGTGAGGAAGTAAAGAAAACGTTTCTATGCCCTTTCAATATGCTTGTCAGTTTCACTAAACCGTGAAATACAAGGAAATCTTTCAGATTCTCTCCCATCCCCAGCCTCCCTGAGTGTGCAAATCTCTGTCATAGGAGCATAGGCGAAGGAGTGTGCCATTTATCACGCAGTGTTCGTTCTACCATTCTTGATGAGGCTTTGGCTCCAACACATTTGGAGCATTGTGCGCATTTTTCGTCGCAATATCTCAGGAGACGTGTTACGAGAATGTTCCAAAGAATTTACAGCTTCACGTATGAGGAAAGATTGAGGACTGTGGGTTTGTACTTGATGGAGTTTAGACGTATGATGGGATATCTAATTGAAACATAGACAGTACTGAATGCCCTGCACAGAGTAGATGTTGGAAAGTTGTTTCTGCTGGGAGCAGACATTTGGACCCGACGGTTTACCTTAGAATAAAGAGAAGGCCTCTTAGAACAGAGAGCAGGAGAAGCCCTTCAGCCAGACTGAAGAGAACCTAAGCATAACCCCAATCAACAAGCAATTCTTTACCACAGAAGGCTGTGGAGGCAGTTCAGTGTGAATAATTAAGATGGAGATACATAGGCTGATGAGTGCCAAAGGTATTAAGCGTTATGGAGAGAAAATGGGCGAATGGATTTCAAAAACTTAACACCCATGAATAAGTGGCATTGCAGACTCACTGGACAGAATAGCATAATTTCTGCTCCTATGCATTATGGTCTTATGTTCTTTTGGATCTCGTTGCTGATGTGTGGACCTATTCAATTTACCACCCCTTGGTTTATATCCCTTAAAATATTCCCTGAAGAATAACTTAACGATCTCAACTTTAGTACGACCAACTACCATTTGCGAAGTGTGTTTCAAATCTCAAACACCTGTTGTGTGTCTAAGACCTTCCTGACATCTTTCCTGAATGGTTTGACTCTCATTCTAAGACTGTGGTTCCGAATGATAGAAACCTCAACCTGTGGAATAATTTATCTTCATCGAACCTGTCTTTTCTTCTTTCATATCTTGAAGAATTCGATCAAATCACACCAGTCTCTTCCAAATTCTTGAGAAAACAGGCATAATTTGTTTAATGTCTTCTCATGACATAACTCCTGACGTCCACGTATCATTCATATAAAGCTCCATTGTACTCCCTCTCAGAGTCACATATCGTTTCTAAAATGTGTTGCTGAAATCTGCTCAACAGTACTTCAAGTCGCGTTTGTATAACTATAATATTGCTCTTATGTCTTTATAATGCAGTGATCAAAACATCAAGGTGTCAAACTTCCATAAGCTTCCTTTATTATTTTCTCTATCTGTTCGTGGCATTTTAAAGATCTATGCACCCCAAATCCACAGTCGATATCTCTATCGATATCCAGTGTATTGAATTCATACCTTCGAGAACGTTAAATAACAAAGTAATTTTTGTCTTTGTCACATTCATCATGAAGAGTTTTGATCAATCTCCCACACTCCACTGACCTGGGTGCACCGAATCCTCAATTAACAGTCTCCTGTTTCCAAAATCAATGGAATCAGCAACCACTTGAGGGGCTGCTTCACTCCAGTTAATGAGTGGCACTAAAAAACTACAGCACGTCAGGCAGCAACCGAAGAGCAGGAGAGTCGACATTTTAGGCCTAAGTACTCCATGAGGAACTTTATGGGGAGCGTGGTGTGTGGCAAGGTGTCTGTTCATCTTCCTTCCCATCTGTCTGCCCGATGCCCTGTTCCGATCAACCACCATCAATTCCAAATTTCACGTGCCTGTCGCCATCCTAGCTCCCATCTCCCACTCCCATCTTGCTTCCATTTGTCTCTCAGCTCCCTCGTGCCTTCTCCATTTCTGATGAAAGTCTCATTCCAGAAACGTCGACTCACCTGCTTGTCAGATGCTGCCTGACCTGCTGTGCTTTTCCAGCACCACACTTTTTCCCTGTCATCTCCAGAATCTGCAGACCTAACGTTATCTTCCTCCTCTCTTCGGTGCGTGTCCACTGACCACGATAGAGTTGAAAAGTAGCCCTCTGCTCAGTATTTTAAAAAAAAAGTAGAGGAGGTCTTATTCTCAGGGTCTCGAGTCAAAATTTAAAATAAGTGATACCAATTATCTGTTATATTATGACTCTCCATTTCTGGACTTTCATTCAGCAGAATTTTACAGCCAGGATACCTGCCTTTTAGGTGGAAGTTATAGAATGAGCAGTAAAGCTTGTGATTGGCTTTGAATAATTCAGTGATTTGTGTAACTATAATTAACTCGTGTTCTTCCTCTAGCCTTCAATCCTGCTACTGTGAAGTGTTTATTTCCTTTGACTGGTGTGCTAGACATCCACACCTCGTTGCAACCCTACGCACTTTAAAAATCAATCGCCATCAACAAAGAAGAATGAAAAATCTTCCAAACTCGGAAATGAGTTTATGCAGTAAAACATGACATATGTTTCTGCGACAAGACACAGGCACGGGTTAAGTTGCAAAAATGCCTCAATTTTGTTAATAGTTCGGTGACTGGAATCCCAGAATATTTATGGTGCCGAAAGAGGCAGCTAATCAGCTTATCGAGACTGCATTGACTTTCAGAAGATTATCCCACGCAAATGCACCATAACCATTTATTTAGAAAAAACAACAATAAAAACAATTACACCACAGGAACAATCCTTCGAACTTTCAAGCCTGCATCAATCCAGATCCTCTATCAGAACCTGGTCTCTAACTTCTAAGGATCTGAATCCCTCTGCTTCCTACCCATTCATGTGTCTGTCTAGATATGTCATCAATGACGCTATCATGTCCGCCTGTCCCATCTCTTCTGAGAACGCATTCCAGGCACCTTCTACCCACTGCACACAGACCTTTCCACGCATATCTACTTTCAACTTTTCCCCTCTCACATTGAACTCGTGACACCTGGTAACTGAATGCCCCATTCAGGAAAAGAAGCTTCTTGCTGTCCACCCTGTCAACACCTCTCATGATCTTGTAGACCTCAGTCAATTCCCCCGCTCAACCTCCATCGTTCTCATGACAGTAATCCTAATCTGTGCAACCTCTCTTCATTGCTCGCGCTCCCGATACGAGGCAACATCACAGGGAACATTCTCGGAACCCTCTACAAAGCATATACATCCTTTAGTCCTGTAGCAACCAGAGCTATATACAGTATTCCAAATGAGGCCTTGCTAAAGTTTGTTAAAAGTGTTACATGACCTGCCAACTCTTATACTGAATTCCCCTTCCGATGAAGGAAAGAATGCAGAATGCCTTGTTAACCAATCTATCGACCTGTGTTGCCACCTTCAGTGTACAAAGAATCTGAACTCCCAAATCTCTCTGTACATCAGTTTTGAGCAATGCTTTTCCATTTATAGTATGTTTCGATTTTGAATTGGCTCTGCTAAAATACATAACAGCACATTTACCGCATTGAACTCTATCTGTCATTTTTCCACCCAACTCTCCAATCTATCTCTATTTTGTTGCATATTTTGACAGTTTCCTTCAGTATCCGATACTCCACCAATCGGAGTGCCCACTGCAACCTTATTAATCAGACCACTTGTACCTACACACAGATCATTTATGTATACAACCAACAAATGTGTTCACAATGCAGATCCCGTGTGGAACATCACTATTCACAAGTGTTCATTTTGAGAAACACCTTTCCACTACTACTCTCTTTGTTGTGTTGCGCAGCTATCTATCTACTCCACACTAGACCTCTTGCGACTTCATTTTTACCATCAGCGTACCATGGGGGATTAAACAAACGCATTAATGAAGTCCATCTATATGACATATAAAGCCCTTCCTCCATCAATAAACTATGTCAGTTCCTTGCACAATTCTGTTAAGTAGGTAAGACATAACCTTCCCAGCACAAAACAATGTTGCCTATCACTGATAAACACATTTTGTTTCAAATGGGATTCGATTCCATCACCCACTGTTTTCTCCAGCAGCTTCCCTCCCACTGACGTCAGGCTCTCTGATCTATAATTATCTGGATTATCCCTGCCACCCTTCCAAAAGTCGGGGACAACAGTTGCAATTCTCCAGTCCTCTGGGACATAACCAGTGCTCAAAGATGCTACACAACTATCTGTGAAGGCCCCAGATACTTTCTCTCACATTTCCTTCACTAAACCTGTGATGTATCCCGTCCTGAATTGTTAACTCTTCCACCTTATTGCCTGAACACACAACACTTCCTCCCTCCTATGCTGATTTGACCTAGAATAATCAAATATCTATTCCTCACCTCATATGTCATGCGCCTCACCTCACAAAATACCGCCACAAAGAACTCAGGAAGAATCACATCCCTTTTCTCTGACTCTACCCATAACTTTCCTCCTCTGCCCTTGAGTGGGCCGGCCCTTTCTCTAATTACCAACTTGCTCCTTACATCTGAACGCTTTGGAATTTATCTTAATCCCGTTAGCAGAAGATGTTTTATGACCCCTTTTTACCCCCTAAATACCTCCGTTCAGATTGGTGAACCTTTTTTGAGATCCTTCCAAAGATTCGTCTGTTTTCAGTCACCTGGAAATTATGCATGCTTTGTTTCTTCCTCTTACATATTATCATAATTTCACCTGTCATCCATGGTTCCCTAAACTTGCCAAATCTCCTCCTTCCTTTTCACATGGACTTAGCTGTCCTCTGTTTAAAAACCAATCTCTCTTTAAAAGACTCCCACATATCAACTACAGATTTGCCTTCATTAGCTGATAACAATCCACATTCCCTAACTCCTGCCGAAATTTTCTGTAGTTGGCCTTACCCCAGTATAAAACTCTTTATTGAGGGCAACTCTTATCTTTGTTCGTGAGTATTCTAAAACTTACATTATTGTGATCACTATTCCCAAATTAATGCGCTACTGCAACTTCAAACATTTGGCCAAGGTCATTCGACAACACCAACTTTCCGTTTGCAGTATTTACATACGGCTTTATAAATCTGACCTGGATGCTCCTTAAAAATTCTGCTCCATATAAAATTCTAACACACTTGATCCCCAACGCACTGACAAAAACGTGAAAAGGATGTGGAATCTGAGATCGCTGAGCATTTTGTATCCATGTTTGCTGAGTCCTCGGAAGTTGCTTGTGTGACTGGAGGCTGGGTGTCCACTGGCATATCACTCAGAGTGCAGAAAGACTTGAGATTTCTAATCCAGGATTTCTAAATGAACATATTGGCAAATCAGTGCAAATCGAATCTAAATTTGATAATACAGTTTCGGGAAAGACATTTTCAATCCTTACATGTTCAACATTACATTTAACTCGAGACTCACGGCAATGACACACAAACGTCTTCTGGGTAATGAGGGATGGACAGTAAATATAAAATAGCCAGCAAAGACTATATTCCGTCAAAATAGAGAGAGAGCGAGAGGGCGACACACACACACACACACACACACACACACACACACACACACACACACACCCGCAGATGGAGAGAGAGAGAGGGAGAAAGTCTGTCTGTGTGTATATATGTAACTCATATTTTGGAAGATGTAACAAAACAATAATTTCTTCATCAACTATCGGGCGCTAGTGAGCTGAGCAGAGTATCTTGGGATGCTTTTGCACAGTTTCCTGAGGCAGCGAGATCATTCAAAATTATAGTTAGTAAAGCATACATGCCAATTGCGTTAGTTCATCGTAGCGTAATTTACAAAAGCAGTGAAGGTATAGTGGAGCTGTGCAAGAACTTGTTTCGTCCATACATATGACATTCTCTTTCAGACAGTTAGTGCAAGCTTGCCGAGTCAAATGACCATCTTCTCTTCTGTGATCGGTCTATTTATTATTCAATTCAATTTTCATTTGACCGCTCTCAGCTTGGACCAAGCTGCACTCAATTGAATCTTTCTGTGGATAGTGATATAAATAAGAAAGTGGAAACGTGAAAGAATCAATAACTGTAAGTTCCAACAACATCCTGACTGATAAAGGTGATTCAATCTTTTATTGCCGATCAGTCAAATCCTGGAAATCACTCCTGAACTGAATTTTGGATGTACTTGCATTCAGTAGATTGAAGCAGTTCGAGAGGACAGCTCCATACCACATATTAAAACGTAACTAGGAAGGAGCATTGAGCTCGGATTTTGACTGTGGGTTCCAGATTTCAAATATGCATGAAAACACAAACACATACCCTGATTTTACTCTCAATCAACGAATTCTGAAAGCAAGTGGCTCAGTGAAAAGGAGAATTAACTGTTAAACTGTCTCTGAAATGTGTGTATTATCCACAGTATTCAATTAAAATTAAGGAATAAGAAAGGGCAGACTCTCATGATATTCTCCATCGTCTTCCTGCAGATTTTTCCAATTTACTTTCAAATTGTGACCATTCCCCTGTCATTTACGGGTGTTCCTGGAATAATTCAATGCTTCATTTCTTTTCTACGAATTCCTGTTTGCGAGTTGTTCTTGAGTCATTCTGCTATGCGCTCCTGACCGGACAACTTGCTGTTCTATTTTCCAAAACAAAATTGGACATCTCCCCACTTGTCATTTTGATGTTAATAGGAGAGAAAGCATCTTGAACCTGCTACAAACGAAGAAATATGATTTAATACCTGTTATCGCCACTTGGATGTTTCCTATATAAACGGGAATTTAACAAACTTCCCAACAACCCATTGGACGATTCTCTCCCGGGTTCACTGAGCGAACCTTTGTCTGAATTTTACTTTAAAGTCACTCTTTGATCTTAGGACAGTACGGTCGATTCAGATTGAGGATACACACGTTTCTTCTCCACTGGAGCCAATCTACCAATAGTGAGCTATTGCTCTTAAATATGTGTGCCTCCATATTCCTTCCTTCGAACTCAATTTTTATTCTCCACTCACTCCACATTTCAACGAGATTATTGCTTTCATGCATTTATCATGTTATGAAGTTGAAGGTGTGCACTGTTCCTATCAGACAGTGTGCTATCTTAAGAGCTCACACGCACCTGTGTATATGACTAGTTAGCCGTCTCAGAGTGTACTGGAGAATTGAAAATATACAACATTTCGCTGCAAATTAGGTATCTGTGTTGGTTGCTGTTTTGATAGAAATTCAAATTTAATCAATCAATCTAAATTATGATTCAGGATACTGAAACGCAATTGGGTTTGAATGTATTGTTTTGCCAACATTTTGAATGAAAAAGGTGGTCTGTTGTAGGGAATGTAACAAGGCAGACATTTGAACATCAGATTAAGCCATCAACACAGATCCAAGAATTTCGAAACATTCTCTATCAAAATAACCTTTCATTTGAAACTTACCCACATTAAAAAGAAAGAAGACGAGGAAGGAAAGAGACAGAAACCGAAAACGATAGCTGCTGCGTGGTTTTGAAATTACCTTGTTGATATTTTTGTAAGTCTCTTATTGGAACAGCATATTGTCACAGACTGGAGACAGTTAATAAGCAGTTATGTGGAAGAGAGTCTTAGAGATTAGAAAAATTGTTATTTAGTGTTCAATTTATTTTCTTTAAATAGTGGAAATTGGAAGTTCGCTGTCACTCACATTTGAACAGATTACGAGGCGTAGTGAGCTTTTCCAGAAATTGCTCGAATAAAAAGAAGAGTTCAGCACCGTGTTGTGATACTGTGTAGAAACGCTCTCCATCGTAAGCTCTGTCATGCGAGTCGTTCCTATTTATTCGAGACCTAAAATGAAAAGAAAATGGCTCCACATCCACCTCATTGAACCCGCTCATAATTTAAAAGATTTCATTGAATTCGCCTTCTGGTTCCACGTTACTATGAAAACAAAAGGCCAAGTCAAAACAAGAATTTCAGGTCGGTGCAATTTGCAGCTGATGACCTTTACGTGAGACAGTTGAATAGTCAATCAATTTTGTACGAACATAAAAACTGTGATTACTCGAGTCAGTCGAAGTTTTGAGCGTTATTCATTATTCAATGGGATCATGGATGATTATCCATCTTTATTCAACCACACCACAATATATTTCCACAAAAGCTGATTTAATTATTGTGTAAAATCGATTGTTAAACTACCAAGCGTCCACAGCCTCTACCCTGAAAGGAGCCCTTGATAAATGAATTTGTTTCAATGAAATTACCTCCCATTTTTTTCAAAATTGTCTCTGACAGGAAACGCCCATCAGCTACTGAAGTCCTTTCCCTCAAGTATTAGCATTCTAGACATTGCCTGCACATAGACTCTTTTTTGAGAGAGAGGAAGAGATTCCATGATATCAGATGGATCATTGAATTACTTCACAAAAACAATGATGTCTGCAATGAAGTGAAAAAAAGTAAAATACACCCACTTCCCAGACGGCAGCCTGCTTTGTGGGTTTGATGTTGACCATATCTGCTTTTAAACCCAGGCCTGCTCGGCTTCTGACGAAACAGAATACTGCAATCGAAGATCTTTCTTATAAATGTGTACGATTTTCAGTTCAATACGCTTGCGTTGTACTGATGATAATAGAAAGATTTAATGAAGGTTAACTTTAAAATCTGCACAATAGAAGGGTTTCGTGTCACTTCTCACCTGTGGCAGCTGACCAGCTTACCAGACTCCATTCAGAAAACAACACAATTATACTTTACCACATAATATAGTTCTTCCACCAAGTAGTAAATTCTGTCATGCATTTGTATTTTAAGGCGTGATTGCTTCTTAAAAAAAATGCCCATCACACAACGTGGTCTGTCCCAGATGATGGGGATCTGCACTCATCAGGCAAGTCTGAGGTGTTGCATCACCATCTTGAATTGTGTATTGTAGCTCATGGGCAAGGTTTAGGGATTTGAGCAGTTATCAGTTCCGTAATTCGCTGATGTCTCTGTTGCAGATTAGCCTTCATTTCTTGTTACGGTTCGTTTTTATCTGCAGTGTTAATATTGCGAGTACATTTCAGATTCAGTCAATTGTTACCACCAGCATTTTAGCAGTTGGGGAGTTAAAGGATATTGATGATCACAAAATTTAAAGGATGATGATTAGATTATCAGCTGTTGCAGATTTGTACGGTCTCACACATGTGTGGCATGAATGTTACTTGCCATCCAAGAGAGAAGAATGCTAAAGACGAATGTGCAAAGTTTGTTAGCATTGTTCTATTCTGAAATCTCGAGAAAAATGCAATCTAACCAACGAAACCTTCCATCTTCTCTGAAAGTGATGGAAGCCATCGCCAACAGTACCCACCAACCAGCACATGGAATAGAATAACGTGCAAACTGATATGAAGATTTGGTTATGCCACATCCATTCAGCTGCTGGCCACATTACAGCGGTCATCCAAACAGGAATAAAAGGTAAACTCCAGAGGTGAACTGAGAGTGACTACTCTTCATAGCCAGACGGTATTTTAAAAACTCTGAAATCGATGAAACTGATTTAATATCTCGTAATTTCAGGGATAACTGGTAGGAACAGAGAGGACGTTGGATTTCGAAGCTCATTCATCTCAAGCACAGCACTATCACCACATAAGTTCCTTAGTGTAGTCTTCAATATCAAAACTTCTTCTGCTGCTTATTCAAGGATGCTCACTCCATCACATCCTTAGATGCGCAAATGTTTGTTGATATTTATCTAATGATCAATATCATTGCTAACTCGTCGGTTACTGAATCAGTCAATCTTGTTTGCAACAAGATAAGGCTGACATTCATCTTTGCAATGTTAAGTAAAATAATTTGTGTGGCACGTAAGTGCCTGGAAGTGACTATCAGTAGCAAGTGAAGTTAAAAATCGCCCCTTGACATTCAATGACATTACTATAGCAGAATCCATGACTATTGACATTCTGGGTAAGCACTAATCAAAAAATTTAACAAGAGAAGCAATTAAAAGATTATTGCTATAAAAGCAGGCCAGAAGTCTGACATTATGTGGCGATTAATTCTTTTTTATTTCAGCTCACACTTTCTGTCCACCATCCTTCACCAACAAGAAAAAAAGTTTTGTGATTGAAAACACTCCGCTTGGCTGCTGAGCGTAGCGCCAACACGACTCAAGAAGCTTGGCAGGATCCAAAATTAGGAATCCACATGATTGGTCCCCATTAACTATATTCTATAAACGTTCAAATCATCATGAATGCCATTTAGGAGAAGCGTGTTCCACGCACAATGTGCATTGTAGTAACTCATGGTGGTCCCTCGAGCACCACCTTTGCTCCTGAGAACTCCACTGCTTCGACCATCCCAGACAGCGAAAAATATGAACACGAATCGACCTAACTTGAAACGTTTTCGATATTTTTTCACTATTGCGGTTTCAGAAATTTTGAAATATCGCTCCTACATCTCCTCTAATATCTCACAAACAAGTATATTTTATTATAATGCCCGAGATTCTATCCAGATTCAGTTTGGAAATTTCCCCATTTACAATTTATTTTCCATAATTATCCTTGTGAGTTTACACCTTCTGTCTTTCATTTCTGTGTATGTGAGTTCCATTGTGTGGAAACGCTCTCTGTTGCATCAGTACAACTTCTGTTGTTTAAGTACTTTAAATAGTATGAAATCATCATTTTCATCACCATCATCACTGTTTTAAAGTAATCACAGTGTTCTTAGCCTGGTTTCATGATCAACGATATTCCTTTTTTGTATCACTGAAGCAAAGTCCCACAGGACATAAACCATTTTTATTTTGATGAAGTACAAATGCACTGGTCATCAGCATCGATCATCAGGATTTGACTACTTTTCCCAACGTTGTCATGTCTTCCAAATCGGAAGTGGCAAGCAGTGTCTGTTGTTCAAAGAACTCTAAAGGCCGAGAGAGCATAATTGGCTCTCTGTGGACTTGCAACCATTATAGATTGGCGCATCTCTGAGCCTGTTAGAGGTAATGCCTGTGATCGGCAATCAGAGAGCAGAAAGCAACTTTTCAAATATTAAAAAAAATGCATGGTCGAATAGATGGTCCAGTGTATGCAATTTACTATCCAATTCTTGCTGCCATTGGAGTCCCCAGTGAGTCATTGTACTGATTAAATAATTGTGTAAAGAACTGATTCAGTAAGTAAGTGCGGCCATTGACAACTGAAAATATGTCATAATGATCGACAGCTGACGTGATAATGAAATATGCTCAGAAATCGTTTAATACCGAGTCGTCCTGATTAAAGCCTGTTAAACCTCAAGATGACAATATTCCTTGACTGATTGAAAGGAACGATGAATATTTGGCCAGTTATTCAAGATCTAGATTTCATGGTCGGATTTTCAAGGTTTAGCACAGGACATTTAGCATTTGTATTCAATTGATTCGTATTACTTGCATGAAAGCATGCAGTCACGTGCCTTGATTAGTATTCTGAAGGGCTTTGATGTGAGTTCAAATTTCACTTTTATTTTCCGAATAATTAAATCTCCAAAACAAATTTGACATGAGTGCCAATCTCAATCTTGGATAGTGGATTGTCTCAAAAACTCCGAATGCTTTGTTAATGCTATTTCTGGAAAAAAAAACCACTTCAGTCGCCTGACATGAGGACACCCTTCCTTTGCACCACCATCAGTCACCTCTCCAGTGAGTACACAGTCCGAAAATCATCTGGAATTGTGATGATTTTAACTTTCCTTGTGATTCAGTCCACACCCTCGTACTGGAGTTTTTATGCCCCTCTGGAGTGTAAAACGCTTTACCCGGCAACATTTACTGATGGGCAAAAAATTCTGAGCCATAATTAGTTCGCTCTTCAAGGATGACGCTGTCCTACATTTCGATAAGGAAAATGTACTTTTAATTGAAAGGCAGCATGAATGTGAAAGTACCTGCACAGTTATGTCAATGTTCATGAGGTTTGAATCTGATTTGATACCAGTATTATCTTGACGTTTTCAATTCTGATTGTAGTTTATTTGCAGAATATATGGCAACCCAAGGTTAAATTTAGTTTTTCTTGAATGAGTAAATGACCTTCTGTATGTCAGCATCGAATTTTAACCTACAACTTTTTTTTTGACGCATCTTATAACAATTATATTAAAGGTGCTAAGTAAATGTAAGTTGGTGCTAATATTAGTGAGACGGGGGTGTCACTGGAGATGCAAACAAAAATGCTTTTGTTTCCATTCAGAAAATATGCTAAAATATCAAACCTTGCACAAATATTTATCTGGTTAGTCGCTTACAATTTCTTTCCCCCTTTCAGTAAATGTGACGGCTATCGTGATCTTCTCCCGTGGAAGATGTGATCTTTCTGTAAGCATCACTCAGTATCTGGTTTCCATTGTCGTGGCAGATCTCTTGGTGGTTATCAGTGCTGTGATATTCAATCGGATCACTGGCATTTATTTCCCAGTTAGTTTTATGTCCATGACGCGTGCCTGTACACTCAGTACGTTGATCATCTATGCAGCCACAGAAAGTTCTGTCTGGTTAACTGTTGCTTTCACCTTCGATAGATTCATAGCTATTTGTTGTCAGAATCTGAAAACACAATATTGCACAGAGAAAACAGCGGTTGTGGTCATCGGAATAGTCGGTTTGTTGAGCTGTTTAAAAAGTATCACCTGGTACTTTATGTATGAACAACTATATACAATCAACAAGGTGGCATGGTTTTGTAACGTAAAATCAAGCTTCTCTACTTCATTAGGATGGATTGCCTATAATTGGTTTGCACGTGTTTTAAATCCGGGCCTGCCTTTCCTCCTGATTTTTGTGCTCAATGCTCGAATCATCAGACACGTCATTGCAGCCAGTGTAGCCCGGAGCCAGCACGAGCAGTGGAGAAAATCATAATGATCCGGAGATGGAGAGTCGGAGAAAGTCCATTGTTTGACTCTTCAGCATCTCAGGAAGCTTCATCCTGTTATGGATGACGTATGTGGTAGATTTTCTCTATATGAAAATTACAAATGAACCTTATTTCTCAGGGTTAAATTTCAATGATTCAAGATTCATTCGACAAGAAATTGGAAATATGCTTCAGCTCCTGAGCTGTTGCACCAACACTTGTATTTAGGCCGTGACACAGAGAAAATTCAGAGTGGAATTGAAGAATGCAGCAAACTATCTTTGGAGACTAATTGTTAAGTTAATGAATTAGGAACGATGTGGGATTTTAATCCAAATAATGATCGAATTGCACTTCGTTATTCTTGCATTATTTACTCTGGTGATGCTGGGTGAATAATCCTTGGGAGTCAAGGAAAACGAGTGCTGAACAATATGATGCCAGCTTTTCTTTTCACTGACGTGGCAAAAACACAGTTGTAATTTATTAGTTAAAAAGTGTGGCTAGCTTCTGATTAAAAATCTGTGCAATAATGGCTTCAATTCAGTCTCAATCTCGCCTTTGAGGCAATCGATTAATAGCTTGACAGGAAAACGCAGGAGCACATGATTCAGCTCATCATATCTATCTCTGTCAGAAAGGCACTTGTGACTTGGCCTGCACAGCGTTCGTCCACAATGAGTTGCACATATTCATCACTTATTCTGGCTGAACACATTCCTCCTCAACTTATTTTGAAATCGTCTACCCTTCACGCGAAGATGATGCCCAGAAGTCCTACACCCTCCTATTATGAGAAAACACTTTCCAATTCACTCTGTCCTTGCATCCCAATACTGTGTAAGTTTAAAATAGGTTCCAGCTCGTTCTTCTAATCTTCGTAGAGTACCTACCCAGAATCCACAAACGTTCGTCCACATGACAAGGCCTTCGTCCACCAGATGATTCTTGCACCCCTCTTTGGAACTCCTTTCATGGCTTTCACATACTTCTTGAGATACAGAACTCAAAACTGCTCACAATATTCCAAATGCGGCCTTACCTGAGACTTATACAGCGTCTGAAATACATCTCGTTGTTGTTTCCCAGCCCTCTTGAAATGAATGCTAACATTGAATTCATCTTCCTCACTGAAAACTGAAATTTCATGTTACCTTGACGAGAATCCATCCTAAACTAGCACAGCAAAACCTGTCTGTGATTCAAACTTCCAAGGTTTTTAGAATGCAGTACATACCTTTATTCTTCATGTCAAAGTGCATGACCCCACATTTCCCTCATTATACTCCATCTGCCAGGTCTTTGTTCACGTTCCTTTCTCCCTCAAATCTTATTGCAGCCTTTCCATGTCGCCAACATTACTTATTACATGACCTAACTGCGTCACTTTGAAACTTTGCAACAATGACCTCAGTCATTGTAATATATAATGTGATTGGTTGTGGTCCACATTTTGACCCGTGCAGAACTCACTGGTCATTGGCCACCATCCCGATAGTGATCAGTTTATCTCCAATCTCTGTTTTCTCCAGGTCTCTCATTCAATCCATGCCAGTACCTTCCACCAATCCTCATTCGTTTTCTTTGTAGTTGGGTTGAAATTTTGCTCACTGAGCTGGAGATTCGTTCTCACACGTTTCGTCACCGCAGCAGGTAAGTAACAGCATCAGTGAACCTCCGATGAAATACTGGTGTTCTTTTCAGCATGCCATTTCGCTTGGCCTGTTGTGGTGGTGGTATCACTTCCGGTTCTTTGTCTGAGAGGATGGTAAATAGGGCGCATATTGATATGATTGTTAATGAATTTCCAGTTTGAAAACCAGGCCTCATTCCCGTGCAAGTCTTTGTTAACTCTGTCCCAGGAAAGATGTATTGCCCCAGTCGAAATGATGTCACGCTTCATTTGCATATTTGCATACTTGTGATGTTTGGTCTTGTCATTTGGTGGCAATTTGGTGCTAATGCATCCTGGTGGCTATCTTCCGGCTCGTCTCTCCAATGTCATGTTTTCTGCAGGCCTTGCAGAATATTTAGAAATGAGGTTCGATTTCTGCTACTTGCTGGAAAGGGGTAATTTATAATAATTTGGAGCTGTGTCAGTGTGGTAGTAGGTCTGTTGGCTATCATGAGTCTGGTTTTCATCTCTGAGACGCATTTAATGTCTAGAAGGGTGAACATCATCTCTCGGTGTGTTGTGTCTTATTGTTTACTTCTGCTATGTCAGAATTGATGGGGTGCACTTATCGGATAATTGTTGTACCTGAATACATGGTACAGGTATTTTTCTCTACTTCTCGGACGTCCAGGTTCCTGCAGTGTGTTGCCGCTCTTTTAAATAATGTCCTGACGCAGCTCTGTTTGTGGATGTTGGGTTGGCTGTTCCTGTTGTTGAGTATATGATCAGGGGTGTCGCATTCCATTAAATGCTAGTCTGCAGCTCTCCATTGCCTTTTCGTTCGACTGTGACGTCTAGGAAGGGGAGTCTCTTAATATTCTCTTCCTCTTTGGTGAACGTTATACCGATGAGGATGTTGTTTATGTGTTTGTGGGTTTCTTCTAAATCAAATACTTCTCATTCAAGCAACTCTCCCTTCAACTGAAAGTTGAATTCTGTAATAGTATGGTCAGTATCACCTACGATTTCCTTCAACTTATGCTAATAATTCAGGTCTGCCTCATTGCTTCTCGCCAAATTCAGAATTATCCTTTGCTCATGGGTTCTTCCACAAGATGTGTTAAAAACAACAACGTGGAGATATTTCACGGAATCATTTTTGGGGAATCCGTGACCAACGTTACTTTCCCAATACGCCGACTTGCTAAAATCCCCCATGATTGTTGTAATTGTGTCTTTATTACATGCCTTATTCATTTCCTGATTGTTTTTTTGCGCCCGGTGAGGCCTTTCCATTAATTCCACCTGGGTCTCCTTTCCTTTGTTGCTTCTCAACAAATTCCCACACACATTCGATGCATCCCAAACACAAATTACTTCATGTTCATGATTAAAATTCATTTCTTCCAAACAAAACAACACAACCATTATGCCCAAGAGCCTGTCCTTCAAGGATCTCTGGCTCGAAAGTGATCAGCTCTAATACCATTGCAGCCACATGTATCTGATATCCATAACATCGTACCCGTCAATTTCAATCTACTCTGCAAACTCACTTCCATTACTTAGCATATTGTACGCTCTCAGTCCTGCATTGACCACACCCTCTCAGAGTTGTGCCATTGAGTGCTTTTCCTGAAGTAAGATTCCTGACATTTTTTCACAATCTGTCGACACTTTTACATTTTCTGGAGTCTTTAGTTACCTCCACTGAGCCGATACCACCTTTTCAAAACTGTCTTCCCCAATTATCCATGCAAGTGAACCAACACATACATTTTCATCAGGTTATCATACCAACGGTCGAGGGAACTTTCGACGGTTTACTGTGTATTTTACACCCCAGTATTTACAATGATATGCTGGAAAGTACCTGGGCGTACTCTAAACGTAAAGGAGCCCAGTGCTTTTGAACAAGTGGCAGGTAGAAGTTCAAGGGCATAAAGAGAGAGAGTTTCCACACAGCCCTCTGTCGAAATCCTCACCAGTTCAGGACTGAACTAAACAGCTCAACAAGAGAGCCGACCACTCCTGTTTCGTCCTACAGGCCACTTCGAAAACACGATTAATTTAGCCTGAAGTCTTATCTATTTACATATAAATACAAGGCCTTTCCAAAACGTTTTCTGTACCAAACCAGACTGATTGGAGCCCGGGCTGGTTTATCTTGAAAAAACACCAAGGACAGAGCGTCCTTGAGCCAAGGAACAACTTTCAGAAAAAAGAAGGTTCGAGCTTTGTGACAGTTTCCTATCCCTCCTCCACAAGACGTTTCTTATGAAACGTGTGAAGAGGAATTCCAACCCATCTGATGACAACTGTGTTTTTCTAGATTCTACCATTCTGTGTTTTGTCCAGGCAGTTATCTGAATTGTGTTTATGGAGCTAAGAGCGGAGTTTCATCATTGAGTTGAAACTCTGCCTCACAGTATTTACTTTATCCGGCATATTTTTGTGAAATAGGGACATTCCTAAAAAAATTCCGTTCCTCTTTCTATTCCCAATCTCCATTTTAAGAATTACTAGCCATTTGTTATATCTGTCCTGCTGTTTTCACTTTCAGAGATGATTAGCAAATCCTTGTCGCAACTCTTCACAATCAGATAGATTTCACAGTTGGAAACAGCTGCAGGTGACCAGGGTCTAATTTGAATCTCAATTTATTTTTCCTTTCTGTCTGAGATTAAACTGTTGTAATAGAACCATTACATAAGAAACTGGCATTCAGCTAATCGGATCTTCTCAGCTGTGTCTACCTGTCCGAGTTTGATCTTTTAAAGAAACCAACAGTGGCAGTCGGCAGCAGCCATGCGGATATTCAGCACCAGTCTTCTATTCGCAATGTTCATTGCAGGTGAGGAATAGTCCAATTGTGTCTTCTACAAACTAGAAGCACGCAGTTATTCAAGCAATATTTTTTTAAATACTGCCTTCTTCTTTCTGAACATGTTCCAGATCTCAGTGAGGGTAATTCCGGAACTCAGTCTCAACTTTCCGAGAGCAGGAGAGTGGCTGAATCTGTGACTATGAGATGTACCTACCGTACAACAGAAAACGAGTATTATTTGTATTGGCGCCAGCAACAATCAGAAACGGAACTTCAGTTTATTGTGTTGACCCGGTCTTGGGATACAGAACAAGGGAAAGGAGCCCATTCCAGAGACCGTTTCTCGGCAGAGCTCCAACATGGAATAAAACTCACCAGTTTGACCATTTTGGGACTGCAGCTGACTGACACTGCCATATATTATATGCTTTCAGCCGCACAGTAAAAACAAAAATGCAATCTGAGCTCAGTTTAAAAACTATTGAACAGCTTTTGAGGGTCTTACTGTTAGAGATTGTGTGGTTTTCTCAGAATCACAAAATTAAATGCAACCACAAAGCGAAGTGTAGTGTTTAGCGCTCAACAGCACGGCAACCAGGAAACCAGAGCAAACTGGAAGCAATCTGTTACAGGATCATTTGAAGAAACGCCCGAGAAATACAAATTGCCGAGAAGAGAGATTACTGAATCTATCATACCGTTAACCTGTCCTTTTGGGTCAAGATCAGCATGGCTTCTTTGTCCACTTACCACCATAACTCCAAGAAAACAAAATCATTGAATCAGATATTTCAGAATAGGGTTTTCATCCCATCAGGTCTGTACCACTAAAACTACACTAATTCTATGCTTTGCAGCACGAAACCCATCGCTCATCGAAGTCATTTTGGAAGATTGTGAATTTACCTACCTCAACCCAGGCAATGCATTTCAGCCAGCCACTCTCTGTGTTATTTCCTCTTAGCGCAAATCCCCTCTAACCCTCTTGCCTTTCATTTTTAAATGATGCTTCATTCTTGCTGATTCTCCAACTAAGGTGAATAGCTGCTTTATATCCATTCTGTCTATACCGCCAACATGTTATACCACATCTACTCCACCTCGAATGCAATCATACAATTCTGATAGAGGCAAGAAGTATACACAGAACTTCAGTTGTGACCTAACCAAAGTCCTGTGCATCTTCAATAAATCCTCACTGCTGTTTAATATATGCCTCCACTGATAATAGCAAGAGCCCCCTATGCATCTCAAACTGTCTCAAAAACCTTCCCAGTCGCCTTCAGCGATCTGTTTACAAGCACCCCACAATATCTTACTTCCTCTGAATTTCGTAGTTTGTTAGAATTCAATTAATACTCTCTTATCTTATTTGCTTCTTTTGAAATGCATCACTTCACTATTATCATGATTTGATTCCATCTGCCACTGATCTGCCACATTACCAAACTGTTTTCAACCGCCTGTAACCTATGATAGTCATCCTTGCTGTCAATCACCCGGCGAAGTTTTCAGTCATTGCAAACATTGTTACCTTGTCCTCCACCACACTCTCCTGCCATATTCTCATTGAAACAGATCATATATGCAACGACCAATAAGGAACCCAGCACTGAACCCTGACGTAAAACTCTAGTCTCCAGCCACGCCATCTATCTTCTATCACCACGTGCATTTTGGATGCGTAAGACTTTTGAATAATTAGAATGATCAAAACATTCCACGAGCCCAGCAATGTCTTTTCATTCTTATTCTCTTCAAATCCATCACAAGTTCACTCCCTGCTGCAACCTTTATATGCTGAACAGGTTACATGTGTCACAAGCAAATATTTAGGGAAATAATATCTTCGAGTTTTTGAGGTGCGAATGGCTGCCTGCATCGACTTCAAGAAAGCAACTAATTTTCAACGACTCCTTAAATTCTAAACTCTTCATCAGGTGCAAGAACACCATTAACTGTTCATTTGTTTATGCTTTTTAATTTATGATGTTGGAGGTAGAAAATTGGATTTGACCATTGTCTAATTCCCTCATATACATGGAAACACATGAAATAGGAGTGGAACGAAACCCTACTTTTCCTGCTTTAAATAAAATCATGACTAATCGGTTTGTCTTCGAACTCCATACTCGTTTCTCTCCTCAGCAAGTGGAAGTTCTGGTCTGATTATATGGAGAATTTATCTGATGGTTTGATTGAAGAAGAAATGAGTTGTCAGTGGCTTGGATGACATTTGTTGATTTTAATCAACTGTCAATTGCCAAAGACCCTTCCACATGTGGACTCACTGTTGCACTTCTGAATGAAAATTATGTCACTTTGAAGACGTTCTGCTTAATCCAGTGTGAACTTCCTGTTGATATGTCTTTGAATATAAGCTTTGAATACATTATTTACGGCTGAAGATGTTTGATTGATATATCACGAGTGGTGGAACCCTCTGTTTCATATCTTTGCCAAAAACTACTTTAATCGTCTGCTCAAAATAGTGGGAAAAAAAGACGGAATTCCATTGAGGGAAAACATCCACAGTCCGATTATCTGAACATGACAGTAAGTCGGAGTAAATTTCCCTGAACGAAGAAACTTTTTTTTCCAATACTGAATGTGGTTACATGAAATAACAACGTTTCCATCACTGGTGAACTCGCTGATGTCTCACTAAATTTGACGATTGGGTAAACGCCCTCCCACAGTGGGAGACGGTGAACGGCCTCTCTCCAGTCTATTTTTTTTTCTGTGTCATATTTTTAAGCAGGTTTTCTTTTCAACTGTTATTTTGAACAGGACATTTAAAACGTCTATTATTGTTGTTAACCAGTTAATGTGCACGCAGTCAGGTTAATCGAGAAAGCACCTTCCTATGATCAGATTAGACGACCCGTCACTCACCAGTATGAATTCAGAGATCCATCAACAAGTGTGGAGAAAGAATACATACATTATATCTGACACTGTTAAAGTTATTCTCAAACTCTCACTCAAACTTAGATGCAATGTTTCTTTCTCTTATTCTCTTCATTAAGTTTACTCTTGGAAAAGCTCACACTCATTCACACGTACATGCACACACTCTTTATTTCGCACACAAATTATCTTTCATTCACGCTCGTCCTCACGATGTAAAATTCGTTCTCAGACCAGCTCTCATCTTCACATACACTCTCTCATAATCATGCTGTCATACTCTCACACTGTTAAACTCACTGCAGAAAAGCCTCACAATTATTGCATTTGAGACATAGAGGCACAAATGTTCAAACTGGTGGTCCCACTCTCTGGAAGAACAATCTCCATATTGCCACTCCATATTGCCATATTGTACCAAATGTTGAACACTATTCAGAAGGCATTTGACGATTGCCTATCTGTGAAGAAGGTAACTCTGCAATGATATAAGCGACTTGAGAGAGATCAAGAGCAGATTAAATCTCATTTTCAAAGGACATTTGGCTGTTGTCGAAATGTGCACATATGCAACGTTTCTAGGGCAGTGTGATTAACCTAATCCCTCAGTTCAGGGACAGGAGTGCTGCTGAAGACTGAAAGCCTCTTTCTGTGACTGGCAGGTGCTGATGTCTTGGGGGATATTTAGGACAATTATCGACTGTTCAGGCTTTTTTTTTAATTCCTGGCTTTACAACTAAAGGAGGAAATAGAATCTATAACAAAGGCAGAGTTCACTAGAAAAATCCAGTGCTGCTGTGTTTTCAAATTGTGTTGGCATTTGAGTATAGAAAGAGGATGCTGCGAGTGGCATATGAGCTGCCAGTCAGAGGTCGCTAAGGAGTGAGGAAAATGCAGAATAAGCAAAATTCAAAGACATTTTGACTGACCTGGTCGATGCAGTTGAATTTTTCTAGGCGTGGCATATGTATCAGCTAATCGGAAAACCTCAAGCAATAATAAAACCTGCATCTTTAATACCTCTTCCAGCGTTTGAGGAACCGTTCACGAGAGTCTTAAATGATTTCAGATGTCCCGTACCTCAAACAAAAATTGTGAAGCAGTATTGATGAACAATAGTGGATGCACCAACTGGATTTCCTGAAGTCGTCAAATTGTGCGATATCACAGCTGGAAGCGTTGGAGAAGAATGAGATCTTCTTTTGATTATTAGATACAGACAAACAATAGAGATTCAGTCAGATTATGGGTCAAACTTCACGTCCAAAATATTCATGGAGTTTATGGATAGCATGGTAAACAAACAATCTAAATCTACTGCTTGCCATCCAGAATTGCAGGGAGTGCTAAAAACGTGGAATCAAACATTAAATACCATATTGAGGGCTTATAGTCAGGATTATCCAGATGATTGGGATCGGGGAGTGCTGCTTATGCTTTTCATAGTCAGAGATGCATCAAAAGTATCTACCAAATGGAGTGCATTTGAAGTATTTCTGGGGCATGAAGCAATAGGACAGTTAATCAGAATTCAGAGACCACACATTTGGATGATGTGTCAAATTATACAGAACAAGAGAAGAGAGCTGGGGAGTTGGCAAAACAGAATTTAAAAATATTGCAGCATAAAACAGAGCAGAAAGTGGGACAATATATCAAAGTTCGTAATTTTGCCATTGGGGATAAGGTATTAGGGTTAATTCCAGGAATAGGTGAACCTAGAATAGGAAGGATTCGTCAACTTTATGAAACAGAGAGGAAATTGAGTGAGGTGAACTACTTGATCAGAACTCGAGACTGGATGAAATTTCGCAAAGTGAGTCATGTGAATATGCTCAAAAGGTGTTCTGACAGGGAAGGAAATGAACAGAAGATGGTGTTGATGATTACAACCAAGAAGGAAAAACTAAATTAATTTCTCTAAATTAGACATTCCTCAAATCAAATTGGACCATGAGAAAGTTGGCAAAAATTGGGATACATTATTGAGCTACCTTCCGCAAGAAAATCTCAATGACCTGAAGGAGATATTATTATCATAGGAATAGACTAGGAAATACTATCCTAATCGTTCAAGAGACAGTTCCAAGAGATATTGTTCCGATTTAGCAACATCCTTATCTGCGTAAATATCTGAAGTTGGCACAGGTTTAGAAGAATGACACAATCGAAGTGAGTTTTACAGTAACTCGAGCTCACCCAGAGCCACGGTGCCCAAGCCAGATGGTACTCAATGGTTATATATGGATTAGCGCAAAATCAATGTCGTTACCAAGACGGATGCATATCCAATTCCGCAGTTGAGGACTGTGTCGAGAAGGTGGGACAAGTAACTTACATTTCTAAGTTGGACTTGCTCAGAGGCTACTGGCGGATACCTTTGTCAGAAACCCAAAGACAATTTTGGCTTTCGTCATGCCAGATGGATATATCAGTTTAAACTCATGCCATTTGGTATGAAAAATGCTCCAGCCACGTTTCAGAAACTAACTAATAAGGCCATTGCCGAATTACTGATATGTGTGGTGTACATTGATGACATGGTGATTTTCCGTCACTCGTGGAAGGAACGTTTGCAGCATTTATTGGACTTGTTCGATCGACATCAGCAGGCAGGTTTCATGATAAACCGAGCTAAAAGACAAGTTGTCAAAGCCCAAGCCACGTTCTTGGGCCACGTTATTAGACACGAGCAAGTTGTCCCACGGGATGTGAAAAAGAAAGTAATTGGGAATTTCCCAAGCCATCGAGGAAAAGTGCATGACCAAGGATCCTGGAATTGAGTGGGCATAACAGAAACTTTTTACCGAATGTTAGAAGTGTGATGGCTACACTCACTGAATTGTTACAAAAAAGGGCAAGATGTTTCAGTGGAAAACAGACTGTGCAAAGACATGTGGCTGCCTAAAAACAGTGTCACCCACTGCCCCACTATTCGCCAAAGCTGATTACACGAAATCTTTCAAGGCGGCTGTTGATGCCAGTGGTGTGGGTGTCAGTGCGATACCACTGCAGGATGATGATGAGAGGAAAGAAAGATCCATTGAGTATGTCTCTTAAAGCGTAAATGTTCATTAACAAAAAGATTCAACAGCTGAGAAAGAGAATTTGATTTTGGCATTGGCATTGAAACATTTCAGTGTTTATATGACCAGCAAGAATCTGACAATCGTGTGCACTGATCATAACCCGTTGACATTTGTGGAGAAATTTCAGAACAAAAAAAGCCAGACTGTTTAGTTCGAGCTTGGTGTTACAGTCATTCAATTTGACAATTGTGCCTGCAGCAGTTTGCAAAAACGTGATTGCCAATACGTTGTTGAGACTCGAATAACATATGGAAACATTCGGTGGTGGGTATGCCACGGCCTGAATTCAAATGTGGTTGTGCATGTTTGCCGGACAAAGTAAGTTTTTTTCTCGGTGCTTTAAGAATTAAGCCATCTTCAAATATTGACTTTTTTTAAGATGGAAGTAGATACAAAACTGTTTATTTTTCTAAAATCTGTTCCTTTTCTCAAAGAAAATTTTTCCTTGATTTATTTTTGAAGGAGTTGTGTAAAAAGCCCAGACACTGAATCGGCTGGGTTGATAGGGAAATTACAAAATGTGTTGGGAGGCCTTTTTGCTGATCTGTAAACAAATGGGTCTTCACTGCAAAGCTTTTCTGATTGAGAAGTAAACTGTACAGTCAGGGCAGTGTGGCCAGCTATCCAGCTGTGCAGTTCACTTCAGCAGTGTTGTGTGTGAATAAAGGCCGCTCTAGTCAGTCAATTGAGACTGGAATTGATGTCTCTCTACTTCTGCACTTCACCTTCGATCATTAAGCCTCTACGTCATTTTAACTCTGTGTTTGAGGGGTTTGTTTATGAGGACTGTTGTGCATTTTCGGAAAAGCATAATTAAGTCTAGTTGGATAGTCTAAGTTTTGTAGTTAATTCTGTATTCGGTTCTTCATGTTTCAAACTGCAATTTTGTGAACTAATTTTTGTCCGTTTTAAAACCTAGTAGTCAACCTAGCTCAGTTACTCCGGTGAATTTTCATTTTACACTTACCGAAACAAATACGAAAAGTATGGCCTGGGCTTTCTGATTTAGAATGTTTTGAGTGGTCTGGCTTAGTCCAGAACAGACGAACCACTACAATTATTACAAGCCTGTCCCAAAGTGAATTGAAATCGTCCACTTTGTTGAAAGGCAAAAATGAGTGAGGTCATCTCATTGTGCATGGAATTGTCAGCAAGATTCATTTTGTAATTTAATTGGCCCCCTGGAGATTATCAATCCGAATGAATGAGGTTGCACTTAAATGTGTCGCAGAACAAACCTCCACTGCGACCAGAACTCCTGCAGTTTCTGAACGACGATGCACGCACCAGTCATTGCCCCCTTCTTCCTTGTTTCCTATTCAATTCTCGCTGCTATTGGCGCCCCTGGTGAGTCACTGATGCACATGAAAAGTATATTTTTTTTATTCTCTGTTTCATGAAATGCATTCCTTTCCCATTCAGGATATAGCTGAACTTTTCCAACATGCAACATTAATAGATATCAAATGATGTTCAGTGTGTATGGCGGGATACTATCTGTGCTGTGTCATATCATGGTTCAGTACTGACAATTTCTTAAGTATGAATGAAAAATACGTTCCTGAACTTTCCATGATGTGTATTCATAGAAAAATAGCTTACTGTCTGCTGAACTACGAACTGGGATGAATGAATATGCATGAACTTTGGGAGAAGATTTGTAGCTCGGGTGCTCATTGTTGTGTTTCTGTTCGCCGTGCTGGGAATTTGTGTTGCAGACGTTGCGTCCCCTATCCAGGTGACATCCTCAGTGCTTGGCAGCCTCCTGTGAAGCGCTTCTGTGATGTGTCCTCCTTAATGCATGAACATTAAAGTGTAATGCTGATGCATTTTCAGTTCCACTTCAAAACAGTAAAAGCTTTTCAGCGTTGTAGTCCAGTCTTTAATTTTTGACCATAATGTGGTACAATGCCTTTCTGCATGGGCTTATTGCAATCTCTGTCTATGATTTATTTTTCATAGTGAGTGGAGTCATAGTTAATCTGATCGTCGGAATTAACTGAAGTTTAGTGTAAAAGGCGTCAGTGGAGATGCAAGATTTATATACTGTCATTAATTTGCTTCTCTGTTGCAAGGATTCAAATGATCTCGATACGTTTTTGGAATAATTAGCCAAAGCAACAGTCTTCACAATTATTAGAAAGTACACATCATCTCGAGCCACAACACCGCCCATCGCAAACACTAGAACACCTTTAGTAAATTAATGCAATTTCGTGAGCTATGAGATATTGGTAAAAAGGGTCGATCAAAGGAACGTCTGAAATAAGGGAGTAGAAGCGAAGATATGCGGTAATAATTCCAGAGTTTAGAGCTTTATTATTTAAACCTATGACTGACACAGTCAGAAATACCAATTTGAGGCATACACGACGGACACAAACAAAGTTAATTTGTGATTACGAAGAGTTGTGTGTGATTGCGGGAATGGACGAAGCAAGACTCTGGAGCTTCTGAAGATTCAAATGATGAGAATTGTAATGGGTGGGACACCACCAGTGAAAATCCAACGTGAGGAAACATTTATGGGTTGAAGCGTGTCCGTGGTTTGGGATGAGTACGTTCATCGGTTCCACATTATTCCATCTTTCCTGAATTGGACAGTAGCTACTGGAGTTCACTCAGTAACGAGCGAACAATATTCATTCCTGGGACTATTCACATTGAGAGATATATAATGCTGCAGTGAACGTCCAATGCTTGTCAATGGTTTTTGGATAGGCAGAGACTGAAAGTGGAAAACTGGTGTTTTAAAGCTGTTACATAAAAGATTGAAAAAGGCAGCAGACAGTGTTTTGATTAAGTTAAGTGATATCTTTCTCTTTTGATCTCTCACAGCCAATTTGTTGGCAATCATAATCCTATCTCGAGGACGGTGCAATCTCTCCAGATGCATCACCTTCTACCTGGTGGCTATCGCAGTGACTGATTTCTTTTTCATCATCACCGCAATCATCCTCAATCGAATCAGCCGCATCTATTTTCGGGAAAGTGTCTTGTCGACCACTCCTGTGTGCACTCTCAGCATCGTACTGGTGTATGCCACGCGGGATTGTTCGGTCTGGCTGACAGTCGCCTTTACCATCGACCGTTTCGTTGCCATCTGCTGCCAGAAGTTGAAGACCAGATACTGTACGGAGAAAACTGCATCTCTGGTCATTGGAATTGTCTGTGCTCTGTGTTGCGTCAAGAACATTCCATACTTCTTTATCTTCGAACCCTTATACATCTTAGATGGGGTATCGTGGTTTTGCAACGTCAAATCCAACTTCTACGTCTTGCCAGCTTGGAAGGCTTATGATTGGTTCTTTCAGATTTATACCCCTTCTCTCCCATTTTTCGTTATTCTGATGCTGAACGTCCTGACCATAAGACAGATCATGGTGGCCAACAGAGCACGGAGGAGGCTCCGGGGTGCAGAGAAACAACAAGACCCGGAGATGGCCCACCGCAAGAGATCCATCATCCTACTGTTCGCCATCTCTCTCAGCTTCCTCCTCCTGTGGGCCCCTCTTGTCGTACATTTCATCTACGTGCAACTTAAAACACAGAGCTACTTCGGTGGATTAGATTTCAGTGACCCACAGTATATCTTCCAAGAGACGACCAACACACTTCAGTTATTCAGTTCCTGCAACAATGTCTTCATTTATGCAATATCTCAGAATTTGTTTCGAAAGGAGTTAATGAGCTTGTTGATGTACCCCTTCGCTACCGTCACCAATTTCTTTAAACGCAGAGTGGAATAAATCTCTCATGCTCTTTCTTTTCCACGAGATGAGTTCAGAGTATACTGGTCGCGTTAACACCTGGTACTGAAATTTATGGAAAGTTAGTGCCAGTACCAAAGGGATAGAAAGCCTATTGGCAGCTCTGATAATTGAATGCAGTCGATCCTTAAAACAATGGGCAACAATTGCATTTTGTATTACTCGAAAAGAAGCGCAATTGCAATCTGTGTTCACCCTCCCACATCACCTTACTGCGGCTACTCTCCATTCGTCTCGTCCAGATGACATTTTTTTTATTTATTCCTCACTCTCCCTACGTCGGCTCTCTGATCCCCCCGCGTTACTGTCGGTGAAAATTTTGTGAAATCACGAGAAGAAATGTTGTCCCTCAGTCGCTTCACACGGATTGAGCCGATCACTATCATCATTCAACCAAAGCACCAACATTTTTGACATATATTGGCTTCAATCCTTGATAAGCAATTCCTCAGTTTTACAGTTGACTTGAGTTAAAGGTTCTCACCTTTTTACGTTTTACCAGTTCTTCACTTTGTTGCCGTTTATCTTGTTACAAATTTAATTCGTGCCTCAAAAGTGGCTACGCCAGCCATCCAAATAATTCCGCCTCACACGAAAACCCATGTGGCACCACAAAGTGTCCTCTCAAAATAAAGAACCTCAGGTTCTTTTTTTTCTCACATCAATTTTACGTAATTTTCAAAAGACATGTCAGCCTCCCTGACATAATTTATATCATGTCCAACTTCATAGTGGCTATAACGCGTTATGATGACTGGAAAATCTTTTCAAAGGACCAGGTGTGTTCTAGGAATGCGGATTGTAATCTTGCAATGGTGGAATATAAATAAACAAATAAATTCTTTAATAGACACCACTTTCCTCCACTATCCGTGATCGGTCCTCTCCGCTCTATGGTCATTCTCTTATTCCTCAGATAAGTGCAGAACGCTTTTAGGGTTTCCCACTTCTTCCTGCTCAAGCTATTTTGTGCACCATCCTAGCTCTCTTCAGTCCATTCTTAAAATCTGTCCAGCTACTCTGCCAAGTTGTGCAAATCCTTATTTCCTCAACCCTTAGTTAGATTCCTTCTTCCTTTCGTCAAGAACCGCCTCTTCGCTTGAAATCCAAGTTTCCTTCACTTTATCAAGCATTGCTTGCCTCAGCAAGACAAAGTTATCCAACACTGACAAAAACTGCTCTTAAAAATCTCCAAAATTTTAGTTTTGCATTTCCTATCGAACAATTCTTACCAATTGAAACTCCACAACTCCAATGTGTTTTTGCAGTATAATTTCCCCTCCCCGAATTAAATACATTCCCAGACTACTTTCTCACATTTACCAGAGAAATTTGTCTCGAGTAAAGAGAAAGATTCATCAGATTTCTCTGATCAGTTTATTTTGATCAAGACAAGAAAGTTGTTAATTTAAATATTGTTGGGTCTCTATCGTTCACTCTGCGATATCTCTGTGCACAGGGCCCCACAAACATGGTCATTTGAACACAGCGTGGCAGGATATAGCATCCTTGCAGTTTGGAAACAGGCTATTGGGATAATCAACTCCACTATGAACCCTAGAAGCACGATGGCTCAGTGGTTAGTACTGCTGCCTCACAGCGCCAGGGACTCAGGTTTAATTGTCTCTTCAAGCGACTACCTGTGTGGAGTTTGCACATTCTCTCCCTAACTGCGTGGGTTTCCTCTGGGTGCTTCGGTTTACTCCCACAATGCAAAGATGTGCACGTTAGGTGAATTGGTGATGCTAAATTGTCTGTAGCGTTTGGTGCATTAGTCGGAGATGAATGCAGTGTGGGAGAATGGGCCTTGGTGGGTTTCTCTTCGGAGAGTCGGTGTGGGTTTTTCGGCTGAAAGGCCTGTTTACATATTGCAGCGAATCTAATCTAAACGAAAAAACACTCTGAAGATCATCCCATCCAGTCCCAGTCGCCAACTGCAGCTTCGCAATCCTGCAATTCCCATGGCCTGCCCACATAGCTGGTGTATCTCAAAACCGTACGGGCAAATTAGCATTTCCAATTCACTTGATCTGCCCATTTTGGACTGTGGGAGGCAACCAGAGCACACAGAGGAAACCCACCCAGGCACTGGGAGAATATCCAAATTCCAAACAGACATTCGCCCGAGACTGGATTGAACAGGGGTTCATGGTGTTGTTGTGCTGCAGTGCGAAAAACTCAAATACCCTGAAAAAAAATTGAAAACGCACTTGAATGACATGGCAGTGGAGTCTTTAATCTACTGACACCTCTGAGTACATGCTCCCAACTTTTCTCACTGAATCAGACCTGAGACCTGAATCGTGACGTGTTCATATAATCAATACCCAGTGTTAGCGTCATCATCCCGAAATGATCACTTTCACTGGTATTGAACTTATCATTCCATAAAAGGTCTGTTTTTATGTCAGTATTCCTCTTCGTCAGTGAGCAACATTTTTGATGGATAATCTTTGGTACCAGCGTCAGAGCAACATTATATTTTACCAATCAGGGCCCGATGTCAAACATTGACTCTGTGAAACGATGGAAGATCAGTAATCTGAGAAATTTCCTGGACCTCAGAGCGTGGTCGTTCTTCAGTTCCTGGCGTTATTCAAGGCGAATTTTGATGCTTTCACTGGGTGTCCCAATTGACATTGCCAGCGGTGAATCGTGACCGTAAATGACTCCTCATCTATGGTTTCAGAGAAAATATTTCATCTTCGGCTTCCTCTTTTAAACACACTGTTAGCCCTGCACGAAACGAATTCAGGTTCAGCTCCATCTGTTCAAGCACTCCATCAGCTCTATGCTTAAACATTTCAGCTTCACCTCCACTTTTTAAAACTCACTATCAGCGGTGAAAGCCAACATCAGGTGTTACTATTTATACATTTTTAATTTCTGCAAAACTCTGAACAGGCACGTTCCTCACACCGTCAAAAATTCTGACTTACAGGTGGCAATTACATCTAGACCTTTCGTTGTCCTCGCCCTCCATTTGCAATGCCCTCCATTACATTGTTGCAAAAGGTAACACTAAAAACAAAGATATTGGCATCTACACTTCTGCAGGTGTGAGTTTTACAGACTGGGTCTCACAGGAGCTGTTTGCAGGACATATATTTATGGAAAATCGGTTATAATTCACTTCAGATATTCGATCCCTCCTGGAATGTACTCATTACACCTGTTAAGACAGGGCAGTGCAGAATCTGCCATATTCTTGATTTACATCCCATCACGTGGAGAGGATTTCAAAGCAGATGATGTTTGCAACCAGTTCCCTGCATTAATATGTATTTCAACAAGTGAGGGGATTTTCAACAGAGGTGAGCTGCGACTCTCTGATAGCGCTGTGTATTACTGCGGGTTAAGAGACACAGGGACAAGATCCAAAGGTAGAAACCTCTTCTGTAATGATGAATGGTCAAGTGTCTTGGAGCAGGATGAAAGCAAGCCTACAAACAATAATCTAGCCGGCAATTTGTGCTGTTTTAAAACTGCAGTGTAATAACATAGAAAATAGTTGCCAGGGTAGGCTATTTTGACTTTCAGGTCTGCAACACCAATCAATATGATCATGGCTGATCACGCACTTTCGATAACCCACTCACGCTTTCTCTCCATGTCCCTTGATCTCTTTAGCTGAAAGAGCCATGCACAGCGCCATCTTGAATATATCTAATGAAGGGCCCTCGAACAGCATTTTGTGGCAGAAGAAGTCCACAAGTTTGTTACAGTCTGATTGAAGAAATTCTTCCTTTTCCCATTCCTTGATGGCTTACGAATGTAACTCTTGTTCTGTATTTCACCAACAACGGGGCAAGTATATCGTCTTCCACAAGAACTAACCTGTTCATCACCTCTTTGTTCTACAAATAGGACGTCTGTGAAGTGTTTTGAAATGGAGTGCATCTTCTGCAGTTACATCAGCACCAGTCCTTATCTGTTCCACCATTTCACTGATAACTGCATCAGCGCCACTTCCTGCTCCCTTGAGGAGTTTGAGCAGTTCATCAACTTCACCAACACATTCCACCCAGAAGTTATGTACACCTGGACCATCCCAGAAATCTCTGTCCCTTTCCTGGAACTCTCAATCTCCATCACAGATGGCCGATAAAACAAGGACATCTCCTAGACACCCACTGATTCTCACAGCTAATTGGATCACACCTCCTCCCACCCTGCCGCTTATACAAACGCTATCTCTTTTTTCCAATTTTCCCACTTGCACTGCATCTGCTCCCAGGAGGACAAGTTCAACCACAGAACACACCAGATAGCCTCCTCCTCCAAAGACCGCAATTGCTTCCTAGCAATTCTTCGATAATGCCCTCCAGTGCGACTCATCCACTTCTCGCAACTCCAACCTTGAAACTTACGCTTCCAACCGCAAATAGGACGGAAGCCCCCCGGTTGTCATTGCCACCCAAACAACCTCTGTATGCATAGCATCATCCTCCACCATTTCCGCTATTTATAATCGGACCCCCCCACCAGAGATAGATTTCTCTCCCCACCCGACCTGCTTTCTAGAAGGACAATTTCCTCGATGACTGTCTTGTCCATTCCACGCGCCCCACCAAACCACCTTCCCAACACTCCACCCGGCATCTTCCCCTGTCACACAGGGATTGCAAATCATGCGCCCACACCTCCCCATCACCTCTGTCCAAGTCGGCATAAGACTCTTCCACGTCCATCAGAACTTTCCTTGCACTTCTACACACGTCACGTCATGTTTCTGTTGTTCCTGATGTGGTCTCCTCTACCTTGGGGAGACAGGACACCTACTTTCAGAGGGCTTCAGAGAACATCTCCGCAACACCCTCACCAACCAACAGCAATGCCTCATGCCGGAACACTTAAACTCCCCCTCCCATTTCATCAAGGACACGCAGATCCTGGTCTTCCTCTATCATCACACCTTAACCACCCGACGCCTGTAGGAATAATGCCTCATCTTCTGCCTTGAGACTGTCCAACCACAATGCATCAATATGGATTTCCCCAGTTTGCTAATTCCCCTTTCCTTCCCAATATCCCTGTTCAACTCTGCACGACTCGAATGACATTTCCTACATGTCCGTCTTCCTTCCCACCTGTCGGCTCCACCTTCCTCTCCGGCATATCACTATGACTCTCACTCCATCTATGTTTCGCGCTCTCATCTCACACTGCTCAACCCGCACGCCCCTCCCATTTATCTTTCTACACCGAAAGCTCACAAGACTCGTTCCAGATGTGCTGCTCTTGCCTGAAACATCGATTCTCCTCCTCCGATGCTGCCTGATATGCTGTGCTTTTCCAGCACCACAGTCTAAACTCTGATCTCCAGCATCTGCTGTACACACTGTCTCAAAGTCAAAACGTATGGGAGTCATGCATTTTATTTTTAAATGATATTGAAATTATTGCCCTAAAGCAGCAAATTAGTTGTGTCGACAAATCAACGTTTGCTCTTGAAACATATCCAATCAACTTCTTGCGTCGCCACCAAGTCTGTTGGTTGTGTCAGTCGATCCTTCTCCATATAATCTCCTTTCTGTCCTAATTTTCATGTTATTTCAGTTGCATTTCTCTACATTTGCAGATTGTTTCTTTGCATCGACACTCTCCCTGTTCGTGTTTATCTGAGAACTGCTTCAATTTTATTTTCTGTCTGCTTTTCAGATTCTGCTCCTGTCCTTTACTTCAGTCTCATTATCTCATTTCGGGTTCTCTCTCTTGTTGCCTTTGTCCAGCTGAATTCCACATCGATGTCTATCATGCTTTTTCTCTCAATGGCTATCCATTTTGCTGTTGCACAATCTCCTTTAATCACATAGTTCCGTTTTACATCTGGTGGCCGTGGCTGACGAGGGAAGTAAGAAACACTTAAACTTAAAAGAGAAAAAGTATAACATAGCAAAGATAAGTGGGAAAACGGAGGACTCGGGAGCATTGAAAGAACAACAGAGGATTACTAAGAAGGAAAGAGGCAGAGAAAATATGAGGTACGAAGGTAAACTGGCGAATAATATAAAAGAGGATAGTAAAAGTTTTTTAAGGTATGTGGAAGGCAAAAAAAGGGTTAAGACTAAAACTGGGCCTTTGAAGACAGAAACAAGGGAATATATTATGGGAAACAAAGAAATGGCAGAAGAAATGAATTGGTACTTCAGATCTGTGTTCAGTGGGGAAGACACAAGCAATCTCACTGTGGTAACAGTGACTGAAGGACCTGAACTGAGGGGAATTTATATTTAACAGGAATTGGTGTTGGAGAGACTGTTCGTTCTGAAGGCTGATAAGTCCGCGGGGCCTGATGGTCTACATCCCAGGGTACTGAAATAAATGGCTCGAGAAATCATGGAAGCGTTGCTGAATATTTTCCAGAGTTCGATAGACTCGGGATAAGTTCCTGCAGATTGGACGGTGGCGGCTAATGTTATTCCATTTTTTAAAAAGGTGGGAGAGAGAAAGCAGGAAATTATAGACCAGTTAGTCTGACCTCAGTGGTAGGAAAGATGCTGGAGTCTAATATAAAGGATGAAATTGCGACACATCTGGATAGTAGTAACAAGATAAGTCAGAGTCAGCATAGATTTATGAAGGGGAAATCATGCTTGACTAATCTTTGGAATTTTTTGATGATGTAACTCTGAAGATGGACGAGGGAGATCCAGTCGATATAGTGTACCTGGAACTTCAGAAAGCTTTTTATAAAGTCCCACATCAGAGGTTAGTGATCAAACTTAGGGTGCATGGTATTGGGGGCAAAGTACTAACTTGGATTGAAAGTTGGTTGGCTGATTGGAAACAAAGAGTATTGATAAAGGGCTCCATTTCAGAATGGCAGGCAGTGGTCAGTTGGTACCACAGGTATCAGTACTGGGATCGCAGCTTTTGACAATATATGTTAATGACATAGAAGATGATATTAGTAATAACATTAGCAAATTTGCTGATGATACTAAGCTGGGTGCCAGGGTGAAACGTGATGATGATGTTAGGAGATTACAGGGTGACCTGGGCAACTTAGGTGAGTGGTCAGATACATGGCAGATGCAGTTTAATGTGGATAAATGTATGGTTATTCACTTTGGTGGCAAGAAAAGGATGACAGATTACGACCTAAATGGAATCAATTCAGGTAAAGGGGCAGTGCAGAGAGATCTGGGTGTGCTTATACACCAGTCAATGAAGGCAAGCATGCAGGTCCAGCAGGTAGTGAAGGCATGCTGGCCTTCATTACAAGAGGGATTGAGTACAGAAGCAAAGAGGTTCTGCTGCAGCTGCACAGGGCCATGGTGAGACAACAGCTGGACTACTTTGTGCAGTTCTGGTCTCCACATTTGAGCAAAGACATTCTGGCTCCTGAGGGAGTGCAGCGTAGGTCTACGAGGTCAATTCCTGGAATGGTGGGACTAACTTACACTGAAGGACTAGAGCAACTGGGCTTGTATACCCTTGCGTTCAGAAGACTGAAAGGGGATCTGATTGAGACATATAAGTTTATTAAAGGATTGGACACTCTGGAGGCAGGAAATATGTTTCTGCTGACGGGTGAGTTCCGAACCAGAGGACACAGCTTAACAATACTGGGTAGACCATTTAGGGAAGAGATGAGGAGAAACCTCTTCACCAAGAGAGTGGTGGCTGCGTGGACTGCTCTGCCCCAGAGGGCAGTGGAGGCCCAGTCTCTGGATTCATTTCAGAAAGAGTTGAATAGAGCTCTGAAGGATAGTGGAATCAAGGGTTGTGGAGATAAGGCAGGAACAGGATACCGATTAAGGATGATCAGCTATGATCATATTCAATGGTTGTGCAGGGTCGAAGGGCAGAATGGCCAACTACTGCACCGATTGTCTATTGTATATTATCTATTCCCTTAATTTCACCTATTCCCTTCTACTCTTTCGATCGCTGTCCTTTTCTTTCAGTTTCTCTCTCATTCTATCTTCCTCTATATTTCTGTTTCTCGCTCTTACTGTCTATATGTCGGACTCAGTCTTCCTCTGTCCACGTGTTCTCCCATTCTGTCTCTTTGAATGCTAAATTCTGTCTTTACTCCATTCACGGTTTTCCCTCTGTTTCCATGTCAGCTTTCTCCTCTATCTATTTTTCACTTTTGTTCTCCTCGTCTCCGTCTTTTGTTCTCTATCTTAATATCAATTCATTTATCTGCCCCCTCGCCACGACGTTCACTGCCTCCATACTTCTGTTTCTGATTTTTGTCCTCTCTCTGCCTATTGTGCTCTCTTGGTGTTCTCTATCTCGCGATGTTTTGTTCTGGATTCTGCTCCAAGGTTTCTTCGATTCTTTCATTGTCCTCTGGCAGGCATTGCTATCTTTCTAATATTCCCAGCATACATTTCCCCTCCCTCTGTCCCGTCATTTTCTGTTGGGTTCTGCCACGTAAGAGATACATGCCAAAGAAGCAAGTGATGGAAAAATAGATGGATACACGGATACATGGACGTTTGGAGGGATAGATAAATTGATAGACAGATAGACATGCAGACATCTCGGTAGATAGATAGATAGATAGAT